>NW_023604884.1:0-61124 GCF_014898055.3 Talpa occidentalis
TTGTCACTCTATCCATTAATGTGTACATCCTCAAGACCCCTCTCTATCCCCCCCTCTGTGACCCATGAGACCATGGCCCGGAGACCACTGAACCCGGTTGGGTGGAAGAAGCTGTTTTCTGACGCCGCCATCTTTCCTTCCAGGCAGGAGCACAGAGTTCCCATCACCATAGAAACAGGGATCCCAATAGAAACTCTCTCCAGGCCACCCCCACACCATCCTCTCACATAGCATTGCTAAATCTCTGGCCCTAATTAACAGAGTGGACATTAAGTGGGCTCGCCTGGGAACCCATCATCTCTTCTAGCCTTGTTTCTCCAGCCCTGAGCCTCACGCCTTCAGAATAGCCCCTCTCGGGAGCCTCACTCTCCAGGGATGGCAGGTGAGGCCTGAGCTGCAGAGCCCAGACGCTCGTTCCCAACACACCCATCACTCACCTGCTCCGAAAACCCTCCTGTTGGCTCCTCCGGAGCCATTACCGTTCGTCATGTTTATCTGCATTTAGGTGCTGTGGGGATTCACACACTTCGATCTGTCTTTGCTCATGAAGCAATGGTCCAAAAATGGTAATGATGCCTCTGACACCGCAGCATCACGGCATTCTTCACATGCAGGTTGCCAGAGGTAGCACATGGAAACACGAGATTTTCAGTGAAGTCTGAATTACACATAAACAATAAATAACTTTTTAGTATAAGCATGTCTCACGCTTACTTGGAACATACTTATACCTTTTTAAAAGTATTCATTGTTTATCTGAGATTCAGGTTTGTAAGCATGTCCTGTGTTTTGTTTTTTTTTTCCTGATGACTCTACTCACCCGTCTTCCTGATGCACCTGGCTCTTTGGCCCAGGCAGAGAGCTTTCTCCATCAGGCAAGAACAAGGGGCAGTACCCTTCTTGGCAAGAGTCCAGCCTGCCTTTCTCTGCAAACCTACTCTTCCCAGCAAGACCCTTGTATTCCCTAAACACACACTCACCTAAACCTTTGCCCACACCATTTTCTCTGCCTGGATATCTGTTCCTCTGTTTCTCTTTATCATTTAACTTTCCGGTTCCTTCAAGGCTGAATTCTCATGCCACCCTTCCAAAGCATGTCACGCTCCCAGCCCACTGATTTCTCTTTCCTCTGACCTCCCACAGCTCTGGTCTGCCACTCTCTTAGAACAGTGAACACTTCCATTGGAATGGTGAATCTGTGCCAAGCTCTGTGCTGGGCTCTGCAGCCAACAGAGGTGCACGGGTCTCCAGTCTTCCTCTCAAGCACCCCACAATCTAGTGGGGAAGACAGAAATGGGTGCAAATCACTATAATAATGAATTCTGACTTCATGACCAGTGCCAAGTGCAAAGTGCAGTGAGACTGAGGAGGAAGCAAAGCTCCATTTCACCTTGGGGCTATGAGGAAGGCTTCCTGGAGGAGGTAGAATGGGGTTGTGGTAGGGAGAGTAGAGCTTCAACAAGGAAGGGAGTTTCAGGCAGGAGAAAAAAATCCACATAAGTAGGTAGACAGAAAAGGAAGTGATCGCACTGAGAACAGCAAGAGTGGGCAGCAGAAGGGTCGGTGTAAGGGATGTGAACATAAATCCAAGCTGCAAGGCAAGGAGGGACCGGTGGTTGCTGAATGGCAGGCTAGGCGCTTTGGGCAAGTTCTGAGCCATCACAGCAACAGCCAGCATGTCTTTCGCACTTACTATGTAGCAGATATTGGATTGTGTGAGCACTTTACACATATGTTATTTTCTTCATTTACTGCTTCCTTTAACTTCACAGGGCTGTTTTTTTTTTTTTTCTTCTCATTTTATAAATGAAGCTCAGGGAAGTAAATGGCCTTTCCCAAGGTCACACAGCCCAACTTGAGTTCCAATGTTTTGGACTACAAAATCTGTGTTCTGTCTTCACCAGCTTGCCGTCTCTAGGGTGCCAGGGAACTACTGTAAGCTTAGGGGAAAGGCATGTTTTAGGCTTATAGCACTGGTTTGGAAGAGGGGATAGGCCAGTTGAAGGCTGATGTCCCACCTCAGATGAAGATGATCACTTCTCAACAAGGGCTGGACGGTGGGATGGGGAGGGCTCAGTCAGGACCCCTGGCAGAGTAGGGTCCTGAGCACACATGGCTTTCTCTTGCTCCCCCTCAGGAGAGCCAGCAGGCTCAATGCTATGTCACCTCAACAGTCAGCCTGGCCTACACCTCTCAGCTTCCTTCACATCCTTGGGCCAAACCAGGGCCAGCAATCTGCCAGGGCCAGGTCAGCCTGAAAGGAAGTGAGTGACCTGGCAGCAACCTCTGCCCAGCAGGATGACGAACCAGCCTCATTCCTGGCATATGGAACTTTCAGAGTAAAACCAACAAAGTCTCAGGCAAGCCAAGATGAATCAGTCACTCTATTGTCCAGTGAAGACTCCAGTGCTTTGCCTACTTCTCAGATTGATGAAGGCTCTCCAGCCCACTGCCACACAAGGAAACTAAGGCCCATGAGAAGACTTGAGAGGGCCTCCCCTGTGGCGCAGCGGCTGAGCGCTGGGTTGCGGGGCTGCCCGCGGCCTCTGCAGCGCCGGTTCGATCCCCGGCTGCTCCCCGGCCACCAGGGGAGGGTCCCGCATGGCGCGCAGACCTCTCTTGCAGCGCCCGCTGCTCCCCTCAGCAGTGTGCTTCGGTCCTTCTGCCTGCTCTGCTCCCACTCTGGCTCTGGTGGGTTCTCTCACCCTCCCGCGCTTCTGACTGTGCCCAGTGCTTGTATAAATAAACAAATAAACAAACAAACAAATAAATAAATAACTCTTAAAAAAAAAAAAGAGAAGACTCGAGAGGTTTCCCTGCTCACCAGCCCAGTCTTCTCCTTTATCCCTTCTCTTTCCACATTTTCAAAACAGATGCTATTACTTTGTCCCCAAAACACCATTCCTGTCCTATCAGCCATTTGATCCAAATTAATTCAGGCAGAAGGTCCTTAGAGTCATGTTTTGGTCCAAAGAGGGATGCCCAATCCCTGCCCTCCCCACTCACAGACACTGTACATCCACTACACCAGCTCACTCTGGATCTCCCTTCTCACCACAGCAGTCTGAGGTCAGAAATTGCCAAATTCAGGATCACAGTAAGCATGGGGCTCAAAAGTGTACCCTTCTCTCCCTAAAGAAGCCAGGAGAACAGGGGACACCTCCAAGGGGACACCATTTGCAGACAACCCTTAACAGTGACAAGAGCAGGGCAATGACCTTCATAGGAATCCCTCGTAGTAACATTTCAGCCCCAGCCTGCGACAGGCTCCACTGACTCCTGGACATAAATTACTTGTTCATTATCAGACCCCGACATGGAGAAGGATGTCGGCAGCTTGATTGTGTCTGTGTCCTGTGGCAGGAGGCTGCATCTGAGCTGCCACTGTCCGTGGTGCTGTTTTACATGGGCTGGCACTGCTGCCTTCAGGGCCAGGCAGGCTCCGGCTCAAGCCACCCACTACTTCATGCTTCACACAGGCAGCCCGAGAGTGGCAGAGAGGATACACGAGTGCTCACGACAAGGTGGCCATAGACAAGTGGAGATGGACATTCAGTCTCCATGCCAAGCCACACAGAGCCTGACTGGGGTCAATCTGAGAGCTTCCTCTTATTGAACCTTTGCTATAAGCCAGGCACTGTGCTAAGTTTGTTCATATTTGTTGAGATCCTTTGGTTGCAAGGAAATGTACGGACATCACTCACACAGCAAAGCTCAGGAATGACAGGGATGACGCAGGACACAGAGATTACTGGAACCAGGGGTTCTAAGGCAGCCAGAACTGTCTCTCTACTTCTCTGCTTCTCTTCAGGTTGGATTTTTCTGATTGGCCAGGTGTTCCATCAAGATGATAACCATGTCTGCAAGCACCTTCAAAGTTACATCTTATAACTTTACAGCTAAGCAAAAAGAGGCCTTCTTTCCTTCAGCTAGTGTATAAAATCCCAAGAGAGACTATGATTAGATCCACTCAGTCACATGCTCCAGCAAGGAGGTGTAGTGCAGTGACCTGAAGTCCTGAGAACAACAGGGGCACTTCTCAGGGCACTTCCCTGAAACATCACCAAGAGCCTTCCAACATCACTCTTGTTATCTCACTATTCCTCACAACCCTCCTATGGAATAAGCGCTACTACAATCCTAACACTGCAGTTCAGAAACTGAGACTCAGAAAGATCAAATGCTTTACCTGAAGTCATCCAGGAGGAAAGTGGCAGAGCAGAGCCTGGGATCAGTTTGAGTCAACTGGCCCCCCAAGTCCATGCTCCTTACCTTTGCTCATGATACAGGCACATAGGTTTGGCACATAGACTAGGAGACATGGAGAGGACAGTGATGGGGTAGATAAAGGGGTAGGACCCTCAGGCCTGGTCTGTAGCATCTGGTTTAGGTCTTTTTTATTTGCCCTGAAGGGATTGTTAGGGCAGAGATCAGGCCAGAAGAGAAGAAGGAGCCAAGTGAGTTTGTGGGCTTAATTCTATGAACTCCTCTGAGATCTGGAGACCTCTGTATTGAGCAGCTTCAACATGTCTCTCCTGAAGGTGGCCTGAGAGGGAAGCCAGCACTGTCCACATCTGGTCATATGGGCCAGGAAGCAAAACACTGACAACCATCCCCACCCACAAGGTGTCCCAACAAGAGGCTGAAAGATCAGGCCAGAGTCCCTTTGACACTGGCTAACAGGTCCATGAAAGTCATCTCTCCCACTATGCCTCCCTCACCAGGTCTCCTCCTTTAGCTGCTATTTCTAGGACTCAGCACATTACACAATCCCAGAGTAGGGACCAGGTAGGAATGACACCTTCATTTTATAAAGGAGAAAATTAAGGCCCAGAGAAGACATAATTTTACCAAGGACACACAGCTTGTGAGTGATTTCAATATTCTGGACATTGCCATTAAAATCTCTTGTCTAATCAAATGACAATAGTTTATAGTCAAAACAACATAAAAGTATTTATCCAATACTTGCATGGGTATAACCACAGAGCATATTATAAAGCAAGAGAGGAAGGCTATCTATGGCTTACATCTGGGGGTGGAGGTGGCAT
This sequence comes from Talpa occidentalis, assembly GCF_014898055.3. Classification (NCBI taxonomy): domain Eukaryota; kingdom Metazoa; phylum Chordata; class Mammalia; order Eulipotyphla; family Talpidae; genus Talpa; species Talpa occidentalis. The sequence continues at coordinate 5,052 of NW_023604884.1, forward strand.
CATGGGACAAGAGATCCACAGGAGTCAGTTAGCTTTCTGGGGTACACAGGGAAGTCCCAAGTAAGAACCACAGTTTCTTTTTTTCCCGGCCATTGACTCTGAGGGGAAGTGATGTCCTGAACTTGCCAGTACGATGCTAGGAGGGTCTTCAAATTCCCTGAGGCACCCCGTCACTTAGCAGATGGGAATACTGAGGCCCAGAGGAGGGGTCTTGCCCAGGAGGCTTTGCTCCAGTTACAGTGCTCCCTCAGCATTCTCTGGGGGCATCCCTCTAAGTGGAGATAAAATGCCCCTTGTCTGTGGCCCTCCCTCATCTCCCTGATCTCCCTACCAACATAAAGAGTCCCCTCCTCAGAGTCTCACCTGAGTCTCATCAGGTCTCCTTACCAGTTCCTGCAGAGGGTTCAATGCCTGATGCCTGTTCTCCCTCCAAAGCCCAAAACTCCTGGAGGGGCTGAGACTTACCTGTTTATCTCCCAACCTCACCCTCAATGAAGAGAGTAGTTCCTGAAGAATTTGAGGAACTGGTGCTCCTTTGACCTGAGTTGACCCCACTGGGGGTCCCCTTCCAGATCTAGGAAGACTACCCTCCTCAGTGAAGAGGCTCCTGAATGCTGGCTTCAGAGCAGAACTTATGCCAAGAAGACTGCCCATGTCTAGAAGGCACATGGGTCCAAGAATGCTGAAGCAGAGCTGGGCCAGACATCCTTCTGCAAAGTGGATGCCTCTACCCAGCAACCACTGAGGGGCAGCAAGGACCCAGGGACTGTCTGGTCCAACTGCATCCACATCCTCTAAGCAGATAAAGCTGTGAGCCCTCATCTGCAGGACATCTATTACTGGTGACCAAGCCCAGGGCCTGGAACACAGGAGGTGCTCCTTCCAGTTTTGCTGAATGACTAAGCAAAGTCACCAAAGGGCAACAGAATTGGTGAGGGAGGAAAGCTAGTATTGACTGACCACCTGTGATAAACCCAGTGCTCCTGCGGGTTACCTTACCTTCTTCCCAGCCACCATGCCCCCAAAGAAATGACTCAGGAACTCTGAGCATGCACATTCAGCAAACAACTGTACCCTGAGACACAATGGTGAAGGTGAAAAATAATGGACTCTACTGGACACTTGCTCACCAGGACTGATTTTATGTTATCTAGTCCATCAGTGACCCCCTCATTGACCTCAGCTACCTGATCTACATGTTCCAGTACAATTCCATCCTTGGAAAGTTCAAAGGCATAGTCAAGGCTGAGAATGAAAAGCTTATCATCAAGGAAAAGCCAATCTCTATCTTCTAGAGATACATCAAATGGGAGTTATTCTAGTGCTTAATATGCTGTGGAATCCACTGGTATCTTCACAAACTTGGAGAAGGCTAGTGTTCACTTCAAGGGTGGAACCAAAGGGTCATCACCTCTGCTCCTTCTGCTGATGACCCATGCTTGTGATGTGCATGAATCATGAAAGTATGACAACTCTGCAAGATTGTCAATAATGCCCCCTTCACCAACTTCTTGACCCCCTGACCAAGGTCACCCACGACAACTTTGGCATTGTGGAAGGACTTGTGGCCCTAGTTCATGCCATCACTGTCACCCAGAAGACTGGACAACGCCTGGGGAAACTATGATGTGATGGCCAGGGGGCTATCCAGAACATACTATCTGCTTCTAATGGCACCGCCAAGGCTGTAGGCAAGATCATCACTGAACTAAACAGGAAACTCACTGGCCTAGCCTTCAGTATGCCCACTCTTAACATGTTGGTCATGGGTCTGATCTGCCACCCTCAGAAAGCTGCCAAATACAATAACATCAAGAAGGTGGTGAAACAAGCATCCCAGGGCACCTCAAGGACATCCTGAGCTACACTGACTCCAGTGACTTTGACAGTGACATCTACTCCTCCACCTTCAACGTTGGGGCTGACATTGCCCTCAATAACCACTCTAACAAGCTCATTTCCTCATATGACAATGAGTTTTGCAACAGCCATGTGGTGGTGGACCTTATGGCCTCCAAGGAATAAGAACCCCCAGACCATAGCCCCAGAGAGAGCACAGGAGGAAGAGAGAGGCCTCAGCTGCTGGGGAGTTCCTCCCCTATTCATCCAACACACTGAGAATCTGACCTGGACAGTGTCCATCCCTAAAGTGGACCTTATGGCCTCCAAGGAATAAGAACCCCCAGACCACAGCCCCAGAGAGAGCACAGGAGGAAGAGAGAGGCCTCAGCTGCTGGGGAGTTCCTCCCCTATTCATCCAACACACTGAGAATCTGACCTGGACAGTGTCCATCCCTAAAGTGGACCTTATGGCCTCCAAGGAATAAGAACCCCAGACCACAGCCCCAGAGAGAGCACAGGAGGAAGAGAGAGGCCTCAGTTGCTGGGGAGTTCCTCCCCGATTCATCCAACACACTGAGAATCTGACCTGGACAGTGTCCATCCCTAAAGAAGGAGCAGGGCTTAGAGAACCCTACCTTGCTATAACCATCAATAAAGTACACCGTACCCAGAAAAACAAATGACCCAACTAAAGCTCAGAACCAATGACAGACAGGGCAGCCTGGTCCTGCCTATTTCTTTATCCAGAGACAGGACCACTGGATAGGATCTAATTTCTTTTCACCCTGTTTCCCAGTACCTCACACAGCATCTGACTTGGAGGAGATGTGTTGGTGTCCCCTCATCAGTGGCTGGGGGCCTTTCTCAGAGCTTTGGAAGGGAGAAATGAAGCAGGCGAGTCTCAGGCCTGGAGCATGGGGCCTGAGTCAGAAAGCCTCATGGGGTAGAACCACTCCCCAGGGTGGCTCCTGCCTCCCCTGTAGTGGCCCTCCTAGGAGAGCTGCCAGCACTGGTGACCTCACCCTCCTGCATTGCTGGCAGAGGGCTTCAGCAGACAGAGTCCCTGGGTCGAGCAAACCCCGAGGTCCCCAAACTTTCCACTTCCATAAAGTGCTCTGATCTTGTCAAATTGCTACCAGAGGAGTCATAGCTGAATGAACACTTGCCAGGTTCCCGCAGCTCTCCCGAGAGCTGTCACCGTCCTCATCCATCATAATTGAAGCAGTCCACCTGCTCCGGGCCCATCTTTCAACTGCAATGATGGCTGAGATGCGATAGATGTGTCTTGTCATCACCTTGACTTTTTTTTTGGAGAATGCAAAGGTCAGAAGGGATCCTGGGGTGGGTGAAGCCCCGATCTCAGGGTGGAGGGCTGACTGTCTCTCCCACTGAGCGCCAGTCCCCACCATGGCCATCTACTGCAGCCCTCCAGCTGCCTCTCTCCATCAGGTCTAGAGAAGAGCTGAAGACTCCCTTCACCCCAAGACCCTAGGTTCCTGCATCTGCCTGCCATCTCTGGTTGTATAGAAAAACAGACTCCAGAGGGGCAGTGGGGTTGGGAAGGCATCCGCTTCCATGATACCCAGACTTGGGATGACCCTAAGGTATAAACTTTCACACGGGTCTCCTCTCAGGCCAAACCTAAGGCCACTGGCCTTAACCTGTTTGTCTGAGAATGGTAGTCACCGGCCCTCTGCTTCCCACATTAGTGCAGAGAGACAGGTGTCTAAGACTCCTGCCCCGGCTCAGGCAGTGGAGTCATCTTCCTGAGCAGACTCTGCCTCTTCACAGCCTCCTCCTGGGAGGCCTCCCAGGGCTTCCTCGGCAGGCAGAATAAAGGCCAAACTTGGCCTGGCTCTCAAGCCCTCAGCAATGCAGCACCAAGGAAGCAAGCAGCTTGAGAGGTCATAGGCACCTCAAAAGAATCAGCATCCACTTAGTTGAAGAAAGAAATTTTTTTTTTTTTTTCAAAAAATGCTCTAAGATAAAAGGGAAAATCAAGGAGAGAATGAGCTCCCTGCCTTCGTAGGCGTTCAAATGTAGCCAGAATATTTCCTGGAAGCCTGCTGCTGAGCTCCAGAACAGGTTCAAAACAAGGAAATTTAAAGGGGGTGTCTCTTCCATCCCTCCAATTGGGTTTCCCCATCACCCTCTTCTACCTTCTCTCCCACTGTGATCACCCTCCAGCTTTTGCTCATGCAGTTTCTCCAGCCTGAAGTGCGCTTCCCCTTCTCTGCTCCCTGCAGGACCGCTTTCGATTCAACAACAGGTTGTAGCCCTGGGGCTACAAAATTTATTCAAACATTGTCTCTGCCCCCAACCCCTGCCAGCTGTCCCCCTCCTCCCACTCCCGAGCACACGGCCAACCTCACGCAATTGGTAGATCAGAGCAGTGCTCATCCTCCCGGCGCCCTTCCGCCCTTCCGTTTGGAACAACTGGCTCCTCTTCCGCCCTCGCTCCTGGGGCGTCTGCCTGCGCCTTTGCCAGAAGGCCCTGGGTGTGGGGAGGAGGATAGGGCTGCTGTTCTAGTAGGCTCAGCACAGGGAACCAAGGAACCCCCCATAGCACCAGATTCATATTGAGTCACTGAGGTCACAGACCTCAGAATACCAGGAGCCTGATCCCAATCAATGGTTCAGGGATCTCAAACCCTGATTTATTCTGCTTGGATCACAGCCCCTTGCCTTTGTTGGAGAGTTACTTCCCCAGACATGGGAAGCAGTTTCAGTGCCCCCATTTAAAAATGGGGATCAGAGTAATAACCAAAATTAAGTACTAATATGAGTCCAGCACTGTGCTCATCCTCCACACCCAGGGCCTTCTGGCAAAGGGACAGACAGACCCTCCAGGAGTGATGGGTGATGGTTGAAGAGGAACCAGTTTTTCTGTTTGGGGGTTCTCCTAATCCCCGTCACCCCTGCCTCTGCTCCCTCTTACCATCAAGTCTGGCTCCAGGAGGGCAGAAGGAGATGCCACAGCTCCCAGATCCACAGGCCTCCCATCTCTCACCTGATATTGAAGGAGCTTCCTGCCTCCCCTCCATCTGTGCTCCACACAGCCTGCCATCTCCCCAAAGTTCCAGAGTTCACCCGACCTTGTCACTTCCCTGCTGACAATGCTTCCCTGCTGAGAGCCCTTGCCTGGTGCGAACTGACTCCCAGCCCACTTCCATATCTGGCTCCCTTCTGCTTTCCCACTGCAACTTTCCCCCTCTCCACCATACCTATCTTCCTGTCCCTGGGCATCACCTTACTCTAGCCTCCTTCTGTGACCCTCTCCCCCAGCCATTCCTGCAAGTTGCTACAGCAAACTCCCTCCTCCCTGAAGCCTGGCCGCCCCCAAGCTGGCAAGGGGCATGTCTCCTCCCTGGCTCCCTTGACCTCTCCTATCATTATGTTTCACAGCGCTCACTCCCTTCTGTCCAGAGCCGTAGTGAGTGTCCCCACAGTGTCTCCCTCATTAACAGGTGGACCCTCTGAGGGCAGACTGAGGCTTGGCCACCTCAACCTCCCTAGAACCCAGCATTGAGGGTGCTCAATAGTTTAGGAACAATTTCCTAATAGCACTTCTGCCTCAGCTTTATATGATATTGGACCTTCAAAAGCATATTCCTACCCATCACCTTATTTTACCCTTAAATTTCTCCTCCCATGATGGTAGGTCAAATAATATTCCCATTTGATGGATGAAGAAACTGAAGTCCAGTGAAATGAAATGAAACAAACTTCCCCCCATCACATAGCTAATCAGTAGCAGGGCCTGGCCTGGCCCCACATGCTCTGAACCTCATTCAATGGCATGCTCCACCACCCCAAGATTACACAGGCATGGCCAGAAACCTTTCAGAAATACTAAGACCTGAGCAAGTTACCTGATGGTTGTGGCCTGTAAAATGCTATTATGGTTGTTTAGGGCTTTTTTAAGGGAGTTAAGGAAGATGACCTAAAAGGAAGACCAGTACCTTGACATTGACCCCAGCCAAGATGGATGGGATGGGGGCAGCCAGAAGAGGCTGCAGCCACCAGAAGGAGGTGGAGGATTAGACCCAGGCTTCCTCACTTGCCAAATTCAAACACTCATTAGAGAGTGACACTCAACCACAAAAATCTGTGACCTGGAAGTGGAATTTGATGTATTTTCTGGCTACCTTTGGGCTCTGCAACTCCCACAGGTTCTTTCCTTCCCTGCCTGAGTGTTCAGTGCTTGTCTGAGCTGACTTCTTGTAGCCACATCTGTGTGTGTGTAAAGTCCTCTAAATTACCCAGTACCAGCCACCCCATCTTCGGGCTCAGGTCCTGTTTCTTTAATGATGATTGATGGCTTTGAAGATGCAGTGGATCAATAGGGCCTGAATTCCTAAACTCTTGGCAAGAGCTGGAGAGTACACACATCTCAATGCCTGCCACACACTCGGCGGGGGCCCTGTCCCTCACCCTCTGCTTCTGTCATGGCCAGATCAGCCAGAAATGGGGCCTTGTGTGGTCATAACAGATGACTTCCCATACTTGATCAGCAAAGTGGCAGTGCTTCCGACATTCACTCAACAAACGTTGAGCCCCTGTTCTTGGTGGTAGAGGCAGGGGAGGAGATGGGGTATGGGGGAGAAGAGAGGGAAAAGAAAGTGATGGCCATTCCTAATGAAACCCGTAGAGGGAAGGCGGTGGTGGTCTACAGCACAACTTGATACAGGAGTAGACAAATGCCCACCACTGAACTCTCCTGCCCCAGACACTATGCCCAGCTCTCTGCCAGCCTCCCTCATTAGGTCTTCACAACCACCACTGAGGAACTTCCTGTTTTTGTCCCCTTGTTACAGAAGGGGAAGCCCAGGTGAGATCACTTACCACAACCACAGAGCCAATAAGCGGATGGAGGCAGGTGTTGACCCACAGCCCTCACTCAAAATTTCGCAGGAGGGAGAGAATGGAGCACCGATTAAGGAGGGATGTAATCAGGGACGATGAGCCACATCTCTAAGGACAAGTTGGATTTGGGAGGAAAATTAGAGGGAGAGCATTCTAGACAGACTCTGCTAGGGAGCAAGAGCGCAGGATGCAGGCAGGAGCTTTAGGAAAATGGGAAATAGCTGGGTTTGCATAGAGCAGGGTCCAGGGCAAGGCGAGGCTGGAAGAAGGTTCAGGGTCCAATGAGGCAAGACCCAGGAGTAGGTCTTTTCCTGAGTGAGGACTAGGGAGCTACAGAAGGTTAAGGTTTCCGTGCAGAGGAGGGTCACCACCAGGACTGTGATTTCAGAAGAGTGACCTGGAGGTTGTCTCAACAAGACAGAACGAAAGAGTGCAGAGGGCCAGAGAGGGGAGACTTGCGCATTTGTGGCGGGCCCAGGGCACCCGCGTGGGCTGTGCCGGGTGGGCAGCGCTGCGTTGCGGGATGCGCAGGTAGCAGCGGCCCCGCGGGGCGGCGGGGGAGGCCAGCGCCTGGCGCGAGGCTCCCCCTCGACAGGTAAGTGATTGGATTAAGAGGCCTGTCTGACAGGATGTCCGTTCAGCCGCGGAGGCTAATCAACTTCCCCATCCTGTCTGCTAATAAATCCTGCTCCGGGGACCACTCTGCCTGATGATCTCTCCTCGGGGACCGCCGCAGACTTCTCCCGGAGAACACTCCCGCAGTCTATTAAGGAGCCGCCTCGCGCCTGTCAGGCCCGCAGTCCCGGGGAGTCTCGGGAGGTGCCCATCACCCAGGTGCGCCCGCTCCGACGACGACGCAGCCCCGCCGGGGCGAGGACACGAGCCATTGTTCTGGGCCGCGGGGCTGACAGCCAGCTTGGGGTCCCAGCTCCTCAAGGGGCCTCTTGCTCGGCCGCGGGCTGTGGGGGCCTCTGCTCCCCTCCTCCCAGTGGTGGCCCCGGACTGCACTTGGCTGCTCCCCACAGCCCCAGGCTCCTGGAGGACTCCTCGTGCATAAATTAGGAGCCGGCAATTGTTCGATCTATAATATCTATAGAGAAGATGTATAAATAAATTAAAGCTTTAATTATTTTCTTGGATTTGCTTCAGCTCAAGAGAGCTGGCGGAAAACTGGTGGGCAGGGCCTGGCTGCCTCCAGAAGCAGCACCAGTTTGCTTAGTTGCAATGATTTCTTTTTGCCTTTCTTTCCCCCAGCCCCCAAAAGGTACCAGGGGGCACAGAGACAATTTCCTTTGTTGCTCAAAATAAAAAGTACATGCCTTTTGACTTGTAGACCAGCTGCTCCCAAAATAGGATGCATCCCCACCCCCAACACACCTACCACCAGCTCTCTCTGCAAACAGTGCCTATGAGTTCAATCCCACATTTTCATCAGATCTGGAAGAACCTCCAAGGGCGTTATTAAATATGTGAAATACGCCAGAAATATTCAAGCAATCCCCATCTGGCCCTGGGAGGGAGGAAGAAAGGACTGGGAAAGTAATAAAGTGTGTTTATTTTTTAATCTAGATGACATGTTTTACATCATTAAAAAGGACAATTATTTTTAAAATTCAGCCTGCACGCTTCACTGGTTGGGTAAGTCTGCGCCACAGAATCCATCAGAACCTTTCTCCACAGTCAGGCCTGGGTCCACCCTCAAGGCCAAGTCGCATTCTTAAACATTTAAAACCACGGAGGCAATTGTAAGGCCTTTTAAAAGCCCTCATCTCTGAGTCACCTTTCCTGGGAAAGGGGGGTTTCTAATCTCAGGGCTCAAAGGATCCTAAACTCAGGCAAAGATTTTCAAAGGCTGATGGAAACTGGACAGGGTTCATATCCAAGCCTATCTTTGAAACAAAACACCATTTGTCCCACTATGAAAATCCTATTGCTCTCCAGAGCAATTCTTACCCCTGTGCTGTAACTGGCCCAGGGTCACACCTGAGGGAGAAAAGGAAGCAGCTCAGGTTTCTGCCTCATCATCTGAGGCCAAGCCCAGGCATCTTTCAAGGATACCCAGCAGCCCACTCCTGAAGTATTTCCTCACCCTCTCCCTTAGTTCTCTTGGCTGGCTTTGCACACATGTCCAGAAGTCAGTGTATTAAATTGATGTTCTACCTAAAATCATGCACCTCTGTTAACTCTGCAACAGAGTTCTGGGAATGTCTAGGAATCTAAGCGAGTCATTGAAAAATTTACACAAGTGCTAGTCTTCAGGATGCTCCACACAGTGTTACTTACATTAGGTCAAGCCATATAAACTTGTCATTTCTTAGGTCAAGTGCAGTCAAGGGTCAGAAATGTCATATTGTTCACTTTAATAATATAAAAAATAGAAGTGCCTAAATGTCCAACAATAGGGATAGTTGGCTAAGTTTCAGTGCCTACTGGAATATTATGCAGCTGTTGAAAGGATGTCACAGAAGTGTAGTAAATGAAAAAAGAATGCATTCTGGCTCCTTTTCTGCAAAATTGCAAAATAATTATGCAGATATCATCATTCTTGTATATGCACTTCAACAGTACATGCATGGATGCAAAGACCCCAAGATGTTTACCAAAACTGCCAATAGCCCCCTCCCAACACACACCTCCAACCTTTATTGGTGGCTGGAGGTCAGCAAAAGAGGCATGACTAGGAGCTCAGAGAAGGGCAGTGAACGGAGGTGGTACCCAGTCACCCTCTGGGGTCATTTGATCAGAGCTGCCTGCACCTTGGGAGTCCCCTGATAGCCTGGGCCTGGAATTAGAACATACTTCTTGAGAGGAGAATTATGTGCAGCTGTAAGGATGGTTTTTACTTGAAGAAAAGCTTGACTACTGGCATCTGAGTGTGGTTCCAAGAAAGTCAGAGTGGGTAAGCCAAGGAGAGCCATAGATCCAGCACCAGCTCACCAAGTATTCTGTCTCAGTGTGACTAGATAATGTTGGGAGCACTCACTAGTGTTTTTGCTTCCATACTTCCTTATAAGTTTTGCTCTTGCCTCACATTGCATCAAAGGCAATGCAAGTGGTCTCAGAAGAAGCGGAGAGCAGTTGGAAAAAACAAGGGGCGGGTGGAGTATAAAACAAAAGGATCGGGATCTATGTATCATTTGTCAGGGTCATTTTTTCCTCCACCACATCTAAAATTACCTGTGCTGGGGGAAAGAAGGAGAATCAGAACTTAGGTCTTACAGGGCCCTTTAAAAGTGCTTTCCCTTGCCCTGATTGAGGACAGGGGTACAGGGACAACAGAAATGTCAGGAGGATTTGGAGAGATCTGAAAGTGGGGGAGACCTGTTTCAGGGAGGCACAGCCGGGTGGAGCTCCTGGGTCAGCAGGAGGGACAAGTGGAAATGGCTCTGTGGTATACCTGAGCATGGAGGACTTTGGGATCTTCAGAGCACTTCCAGTTGCAGGAAAGAGCAACTGGATTTTCCCCATATTTTAAGCAGCCTCTAACATAGCTGAGCCTGTGCTGCTTCTGGAGAGGTCAGCCCTGAGAGGGAGGCATGTGGAGCTGCAGCCTGAGGGCATCAGGCCTGAAGGCGGGCAGGACTGTGTGTCTCAGACAGCCAGGGTGGATGTCTGTCACTACACAGAAAGCCCCTCACTCATTTTGGCCACGACAGTAAGTGAGCCCACAACCCAAATTTAGACATGGATGAAGGGTAGGGAGAAATACCCACAGTCATGAGATAGCTTAGAAGACCTCACATTACGTCCCACCCATGCAACTGAACGACATCTCAAAAGAGAAAGGAAGGCCTGAGAGTATACTTCTTCTAGAGAAGTATTGGAGAGGAAGCCCTGGGTTCTTGCAAACCCAAGTCTGTGACCTGACATTGGGCAAGACCCAAAAGATAGACCCACCCAGCACCTCATTCCATGGGCCTGCGTCTTTTCAGGCACCCAAGGGGTAGAAAAGGTCAGGGGTAGACAGGACAACCTAGACTCTGAGGAGCCTTTGGAGATGACTGAGTCCAACTGCCTGGCTAGACAAGTGGGGAAACTAACGCAGAGAGGAGGATGCATGTGGTCAGAGTCACAGGGCAGCCCATGGCAAGCCTCGTTTAGGACCCAGTTCTTTCTCACCTCAGGCACTGCAAGTGGCCATGAAGCCAACAGGGTAGAGTGGGTGGATGGATGGGCATTGTCATGCCATCCCTGGGGGAGGCATGGGAGGCTGGACAATACCCCAGTCCAAGCTGTTCTGAGTCCAGCCCTGACACAGGGTCTCTAGGAGCTCATGTGCATGCTGAGCCAGCTGTCTCCAGCCATGGTCTCCTGTTAATAATCGTGCTAACTGTCCCCACACACGTCAGCACTAATCTCCCACACAGCCTTCCAGGACCTGATTTATCAGAATGGAGGGCACGCTCTTAAAGGGTCACAGCCCATCGCGGATCTCCGGCTCCTTTAGCAGTAAGTGGCAGAACATATTTTCTCTGCTAACACTACTGTATGTTACAGGATAGATTATTTTAAGAATCAAGACTAAATTGAAACAAGGCAGGCTTGATTTTTTCCCCCCAGAACCATAGTAGAGGGTCATCTATCAGCAGGACGCAGTGGGCAGGGTGCCGGATGATGGCAGAGCCCAGGACCGAGGTCTCCGTTCCAGCACTTATGTGCCCAAGTGACCCTGGGCAAGTCACTTACCCTCACTGAACCTCAGCTTTCTCATCAATAAAGTGGGGGTCATTATCTCCTGGTACAGCAGATGGTCTTACAAGTATATCAAGGAAACACAAATCAGACATTTTACCAGGAAATACACACACACACACACACACACACACACGGGGGGGGGAAAAGTGTCCAAAATCTCTAATCATCTTAGAAATACAAATTAAACCAGCCAGAGACCATTTCTGATTATCAAATTTACAAAGATTAGAAGGTGATAAAAGTCAACACTGGTGAATGTGGGGAGATACAGGCATTTTCAAACACTGCTGCTGAGAATATAAATCAGGCTGACCTTTGTGGAGGGCAAATTTGGCTGTTAAAATGAGCTTACCCTCTGACATTGCAACTCCAAACCCAAGAATTTGTCCCAAGAAAATAATTAATGGTATGAATAAAGATGTAAGAATTTTAGGAATTTTATTTCAGAACCTGTTATAATAGTAAAAAAAAAAAAGAAAAGAAACCATCTAAACAACTGATCATTAGGGATTGGTTAAAGTATGATACAACCACTCACAGAATAGTATGTATCCAATTTAACATTTAACTGTCTAAAATCATTAGTATCACAAAATGCTTCATTAAGTTTTTTGGGGTTTTTTTTTTAAGCAGACTTAAAACAAGATACAGGATGAACTCTATGGAGAAAAAATGCTAACAGGAAATACACCCTAATAATGGCAATGGAAAATCACTGAGTAGTGGGTGGCTTTTGTTTTCTTCTTTATAATCATCTCCTACACGTCCTATAGTGGCCATCACATTCTTAATTTTAACAACAAAAATTATTTGTGGGACTAATAAGTATTCTTGCTCCATCTCCTCATCAATTCTGTAGTGCACCCCCTTTCTAAATAGCAGGTCCTAACTGCTGGATGAAACTGTCAATCTTACCTTACATGAACAAGTAGACTTTGCGGATATGATTAAATCAGGGATCTGAGGTAAAGAGATTATCGATTACCTTGCCCCAAATTTGTCCTTACAAAAGAAAGGTAGAGGAAGATTTGAAATACAAAGGAACAGTAATGACCACAGAGACGGAGATTCGAGTGATGTGACCAAAAGCCAAGGAAAGCCATATATCACCAAAACTGGAAGATTCAAAAAGTAGATACTCCCATAAAGCCTCCAAAGAGAGTCCTCCAGCCCTGCCACAAGGGAGGAATTAGGAACATTTGCAAAACAAATGAATGAAAAGAGACATCTGGAAGCAAAGTCCAAAGGATGTGATTCCCAGAAATGAAATTGCAGCAACCTCTCAATCTATTGTAACTCTAGGGTTGGCAATGGACAGTTGGTCGGCTGTCAGTTCAAATTTCCAGACGCTTTCGCTCCCTACAGGAATCAGGAACAGCACTGGTATCTGGCAAGTGGCCGGCAGGGGGCAGGGTGGCGTCACAGATGGAAGCCCCCAAGGTTGCTCACCCAGGAAGCGAGGACTTCCAGAATCAGGGGTTGCTGCTTGTAAGGATTCTGAGAAAACATTCCATCCAACTCCCCTTTGTTAAGATGAAGAAACTGAGGCCCAGCCAGGAAGGGGCTTGCCCAAACTCACACAGAAATTTCAGATGCAGACATCCAGCCTTCCCTCCCTGGGCCAACTGCTGTGCTCAGTCTCCCTGGAGCAATCCTTACCAAAGGATAAAAGAGCTCAGCAAAGAAAATGTGTACAAATACACAGGAAAACTATTCAGCTATAAAAGGAAAATGAAATCCTGGCATTTGTTGCACATTGATGATGGACCTAGAGGGTATTGTGTTTAGTGCAGTGTTAGATGGAGAAAAATAAACACCATATCATCTCACTCCTATGTGGTAGTAAAGAGACAAAACTAATGAACAAAACAAAGCATAATAAAAAACAAACTCTTAGACTATAGGAACAAAATAGTAGATATCAGCAAGGAAGGGAGACGAGGGGAGGGGAATTGAGATAAAGGGGCCAATTGGATGGGGAAAGATGGAAACTAGACTTCTGGTAATGAACACAATGTAGTATATGTAGATATTGATTTGTAAAGCTGTACACCTGAAACCTATAAACTGTCATAAACCAAAGTTACATCAATGAAAAAAATTGTAAGAGTTAGCAATGTAACATCGAACACTAAAAGGGACCCCCCTTTGTTCAGTATACACTTATACTAAGTCTATTATACACTTATAGTAGATCTTTTAACCGAGTGACACCCCTTCTAGAAATGAGCCTCAGATGAACACAAGGATGTTCGTTGTGATATTGTTTATAAGAGAGAAATATTAGAAATAGGGCCTCCCCGGTGGTGCAGCGGTTGAGCGCTGGGTTGCGAAGCTGCCCGCGGCCTCTGCAGAGCCGGTTCGATCCCCGGCTGCTCCCCAGCCACCGGAGGAGGTTCCCGCATGGCGCGCAGATCCCTCCTGCCGCCCGCTGCTCCCCTCAGCAGTGTACTTCGGTCCTTCTGCCTGCTCTGCTCCCCGCTCTGGCTCTGGTGAATTCTCTCACCCTCCCGCGCTTCTGACTGTACCCAGTGCTTGTATAAACAAACAAACAAATAAATAAATAAACATGCCTCTATTAAAAAAAAAGAAGAAATATTAGAAATAACATAAATTTCAACAATAGTGATTTAATAAACAAGGACATATTTGTGAAATATTATACAAAGTGTACAGGTGTACAGCTTTACAAATCAATATCTACATATACTACATTATGTTCATTACCAGAAGTCTAGTTTCCATCTTCCCCATCCAATTGGCCCCTTTATCTCAATTCCCCTCCCCTCTTCTCCCTTCCTTGCTGATATCCACTATGCTTTGTGAAATATTATACAAACATTAAATTTAATTTTTTAGAAGACTATAAAGAAAATAGAAAATTGGGGAAATAATACATGTAGTATTTTCTTAACATTGCAAATTAAATATTATATACTATGTAATGTATAATATACAATATAGGGCCTCCCTGGTGGTGCAAGGGATTAAGCACCGCACTATGAAGCAATCCACAGCCTCTGCAGCATGAGTTCAATCCCTGGCCAGCCAGGGAGCAACCCACATGGCTCAGCAGACCTCTCCTGTCTCGCCTGCTGCTCCCCTCAGCAGTGTATTTCAGTACATCTACCTATTCTCCTCCCCACTCTGTCTCTGGTGAATCTCTCACCCACCCACATCTCTGGCCTGTACCCAGCATTGTATGCATAAATAAATAAATCTTAAAAATATATATACAATATATAATTGTTTTTTTACCATTTATATATATCCTTAGATCTTACACCTGGAAAAGTCTTGGATCCCACAATTTAAGGTGTTCTGCTTTTCTTAAATACACACAAATAGCTGTCATATGTCTGTTATTTGGGACCTGGTGCTCAGTGCTGTATAGCACAGCCCTAAATGTCAAGTCAAAGCGAACATCAAAACTCCAGGAAATGTGTCTCCATCTCTTGTCCTCTGTCCTTGAAACAAAAGAAGGCTGACTCCGAACACCCAACAGTGCTGGAACTGCTGCTGCTGCCACCAGAGAAAGACATGGCTTCGGGGTACAGGGAGATGTGAGCAGAGAACAGACATGCTTAAGAGAAAAGACAAATTAATTTGTCAAATACTTTCTCTCAGATAGCATGAAATGCAATCTTTTCTTGCATAACAAAGCATTATCTCCCTGTAGTGCCAAGTGTCCATTTCCTGGCCTTTCTTCATGTTCCAATTGGTGGTTCCTGAGGTCCTCACTAATTAGCACAATATTTGTAACAGCTGCACATAACAGCTGAGGAATATTTTGCAATAGCAAATAATTCATTTTACTCTTAAATTTGTATATTGAAGGTCTAGACATAATATGTGTGAAACACAATACCAATTCTTTATATTGACATCTAGATGGTCCTTGACTATTAAAACAGCATAGCGTTTAATATTTAATTTAATTTAATCTAATGTTTAAAAATTAAATGAAAAATTTTGCCTTTGCTGGAATAACTTTGACCTAAATATTTAATATTTACTAATTGTAATTTGAATTTTGCCTGTCATCTTGATAATTTTGAATATTTCAGAAGAAAAATAACTCTTTTAGAAAATTGATTATAATGTTAAATATTTAAACATGTCATATGTGTGTGGAACTGCAATAGAACTCTTGCCCTGGGTCCCTCAAATGTTAAGGTTAGGTCTGTGTTTAGAAACAGATCCTGAGAGAAAATACACTGGAATTTTAAAAGGAGATTGGTGCTAGGCGATGGGGTTAAGTGATACTGAGGTGGACATTATCTCACATTTTTCTGTCTCTGAAAGTGGGCTACAACTGCAGTGAACCACAGGTCAAAGTTTCAGCATCTTTTTCCTTAACAGATAAATTATCACACATCATATTGCATCTTAAATTCCATGAAATATGGTAAGATGTAGTAATAGTGACCAAAACATACTAGTCACATGAATAAATGCAGACTCCTCAACCACTTTCCCACATGGATGAAGCAATATTATTCCCCTTTGACAGATCAGAAAAGGAAAACCTAGAGTAGCTCAGACACTTGCCCACAATCACACAGTAATGGTGGAGGCAGAGTGACATCTAGCACTGATTGGGCAGTCTCTGCCGTGACCATAGCGCAATCCAGCCCACCCAGGAGAATACAACTCCCTGAAGGGTGATCAACCATCCAGGCTTGCCCTGGTCCGAGGTGTCTCCCAGAACTTGGAACATGTAGTGCTAAAACTAGGAGAGTCCCTCAATACCAAACACGTTCTATGAAGCCAATATTACACTAATACCAAAACCGAATAAGGACAACACAAAAAAGGAAAACTATAGGCCAATCTCCCTAATGAACACTGATGCAAAAATCCTCAATAAAATTTTAGCTATCAGAATCCAACAATGTATCCATAAGATAATTCACCACGACCAAGTTGGATTCATTCCAGGGGCACAAGGATGGTTTAACATCCGAAAATCAATCAACGTTATCCAACACATCAACAAAAAGAAATATAAAAACCATATGATAATATCAATAGATGCTGAGAAAGCTTTCGACAAAGTGCAACACCCATTCATGATAAAAGCCCTTGAAATTCTTGGGATACAAGGAACATACCTCAACATCATAAAGGCCATCTATGACAAGCCAACAGCCAGTATCATTCTCAATGGTGAAAAGCTGAAAGCAATTCCATTAAGATCTGGAACAAGACAAGGATGTCCACTCTCACCACTGCTTTTCAATATAATACTGGAAGTCCTAGCCAGAGCAATAAGACAAGAGAAAGACATCCAAGGAATCCAAATAGGAAAAGAAGAAGTCAAACTATCACTATTTGCAGATGATATGATAATATACATAGAGAACCCCAAAATCTCCACAGAAAAACTAATTCAACTCATCAGTCAGTTCAGTAAAGTGGCAGGATACAAAATCAACACGCAAAAGTCAGTAGCCTTCCTATACACAAACAATAAATCTGAAGAAGAAGAAATCAAAAAAACCACCCCTTTTATTATTGAAACAAAAAAAATCAAATATTTGGGAATAAATCTAACAAAAGAGGTAAAGGACCTATACAAAGAAAACTATAAAACACTGTTAAAAGAAATAGAAGAAGACACAAAGAAATGGAAAGACATCCCCTGCTCATGGATTGGAAGAATAAACATTATTAAAATGGCCATCCTACCAAAAGCAATATACAGATTCAATGCTATTCCAATCAAAATCTCAATGGCATTCTTCAAAGAAATAGAACAATTATTGATGAAATTCATATGGAATCACCAAAAACCCAGAATAGCCAAAGCTCTACTGAAAAAAAAAGAAGGAAATGGAGGCATCACACTCCCAGACTTCAAACTATACTACAAAGCCATAATCATCAAAACTGCATGGTATTGGAACAAGAACAGACATACAGACCAATGGAATCGAATAGAAAATCCAGAAATAAACCCACAGATTTATGGTCAACTAATCTTTGACAAAGGAGCAAAGACTATGCATTGGAGCAAAGAAAGTTTGTTCAATAAATGGTGCTGGGAAAACTGGGTCGCTACATGCAAAAGAATGAAGCTTGACCACTACCTCACACCATACACAAAAATCAACTCAAAATGGATTAAAGAACTAGACATAAGACCTGAAACCATAAAATACATAGAAGGAAATATAGGCGAAACACTACGGGATTTGCACATCAAAGACATCTTTACAGACACATCACCCAAAGCAGTGATAGTGAAGACAAAGATAAACAGCTGGGACTACATCAAATTAAAGAGCTTCTGCACAGCAAAAGAGACAATAACAAAAACAAAGAGAAACCCCACCAACTGGGAGAACATTTTTGCACCCAACACTAATGATAAAGGACTGATCACAAAAATCTGCAAAGAGCTGATGAGACTCAGCAACAACAAAGAAAATAATCCAGTCAAAAAATGGGCAGAAGAGCTAAAAAGAAACTTCTCTGAAGAGGAAATGCAAATGGCCAACAGACATATGAAAAAATGTTCAACATCACTTGCAATCAGGGAAATGCAAATCAAAACTACCATGAGATACCATCTCACACCAGTGAGAATGGCACATATTAAAAAAACTAGCAACAACAAATGTTGGCGAGGATGTGGAGAAAAAGGAACTCTTCTGCACTGTTGGTGGGAGTGCAAACTGGTCCAACCACTATGGAGAGCTGTGTGGAGATTTCTGTACCTACTAAACATAGAGCTTCCATATGATCCAGCAATTCCACTCCTAGGTATTTACCCAAAGGACACAGAAACATCAATTCCAAAGAGCACCTGCACCCCTATGTTTATAGCAGCACTGTTTATAATAGCTAAGCTTTGGAAACAACCCAAATGCCCAAAAGTAGATGACTGGATCAAGAAGATGTGGTACATATATACCATGGAATATTACTCAGCATTCAAAAAAGATAAACACATGCAATTTGCAGCAACATGGATGGCGCTGGAAGGGATCATGCTCAGCGAAATAAGCCAAAAAGAAAAAGAAAAATACCGGATGGTCTCACTCATAGCAGGAATCTAGAAAACTTAAATAAGGGACCAGGAAAATGAATATAAGAAAGTGAAAATCAAAATCAACAAAAAACTATGAACCAGAGACACTTTTTGGGGGGTGGGGGGCGGGAGGGGAAGGATTGGGGTCAGAATGGGGCGTTTGCAATTGTATGGGGGAATATAAAAATAAAATTTAAGATTAAAAAAAAAAAAAACAAAACTAGGAGAGTCCCTGATAAACCAGGACAGCAGGCATTGAAGCTCAAGAACGGTCCATTCCTCCTGGCCCTTTCTGCATGCTCACTCCCCATGGCTCCACCTCCTCTAGGGCCTGCCCCCAAACAGGCCCCTAGGCCTGGCAGACTCCCAGAGCAGAGTCCCTCTGAATCAGTGGGCCTTCACTCTTCAGTGCCAGGGAAGCCACTGGTGTCCTTCCTCCCTGAGTGTCTGCCACTCATGGGTGTTGGATCCAGATGTTCACTGGACCTGCTATGCTGTTCTCACAGCTGATGGCACATCTGGCTGGGATCTTGCAACTTCATTGAAATTATGTACCAGGCCATGGCTCCTTAATTCCTGTTTCATGCTGCTACAGGAAGCTGACAAGAAGCTCAGTGTTTTCAGGTTCTGGGAAATTGCTAGTATTAGCACAGTCTATGAGAAGCCTCACTGCTCCCCAGAGTGAGGTTATAGGAATCCAGTCAAGGCCCAGGTTTGCTCAAAAGGCCAAGCTGGTGCTTCTTAGAGGATCCCATCTGGGGATTTTATTTGCAATGCAGAATCCTAGGTTGCATCTAAACACAATAAATCCCTCTCCAGGGACAGGGCCCAGATGTCTACACCTGAAGTCAACTGCTGATACATGCTAAAAGTTAAGAACCATGGCTGAGGACAGTTTCAGAATACCTTGTGCTTCATGTCACCTCACGTCAGACCTTTCGACAGTTATGTTCTCCATTCAATTAGGTCCAGAGTCTAATGACCCAACTCTGGGACTCTTGATCCCAGCTCCTCCCTGCAGGACCAGTCACTGCTGTCCAAAGTTGGACAGGAGGCATGTAACAGCTCCCCTTCTAGTCAGGGGATGATGGGTGCAGGCCTGGGGAACCTGCAGCCCCATGCCAAGTACTAACTGAGAAGCCGCGCAAAGCAGAGCACCAATTTACTTGCAGCGAGGAGGCCACTTCTGTGCCCTCTCCCACAAGCTTCCCTGTGAACCAACTGGGCCCCCCACCCTCTTCGCCCAGCATACTTGCCTCTGCCTGCCACACTCTCCCCTCTCCCCACCTGAGACTCCCAATGCTCCCTCCCTGGCATCATGAACTGCCCTGGAGTCCTTGTGGATTTCACATGGGTAATTAATACATAGATATATGTCACCCAGTCCTGACCACAACTCCTTAAGTGCAGAATTGAGAGCTGGGTTTTCTCTCTACTATCATCAATATATTATCGGTGCTTAGAACAGAGCTTGGCACATTGTGGGAAATTAATAAATAATTCAATAAATGACTAAGTGAATAAATACCCACAAGACTCAGTAAAACAACAACTATTATTAGCCCCACTTTTACAGCTAAGGAACTGAGGCAGAGAGGTGAAGGAAGGGACTCATACTCTTCAGTTACTAATCGGCAGAACAGCACTGAACCCACGCTGCAGATCCCCAGCCCCCAGGCTCTTATCCTCATGCTCCCCCATCTCCGGGAGCTGTCAACAACAGCCAGACTGGAGTCTAGTTTGACAACTGGTTTGCCCTCTGCCCTAAGACCAGGCAATATCTTCACACGTAAAATCTCTCCTGTTCTTGCTCCTAGGCTTCTGTCTCTGCTTCTCTTTCTTTCATCTCACCCCTCTCTCATTTCTCAGGACTTCCCTGCCCACTTTGTCTGCTGCCTGCTAGAGCCACGAAGACCAGGTAAAGCCCTTGATGGGACCCCTCATAGACAGAATAAGAACAGCACCATGCCCAGCGGATTCACTGGATCAGTGAATGGGAGAAAAAGAGGCAAATAAATATTGAAAGGAATTAGTGCTTCTCTCATTTAAGGTCTGTCCTCAAATATGAAAGAAAAATAAATTTAAAAAATTTTAAAACAGCTCCTGAAGATTAAAAAAGAGAGAGAACACTTGGAAAACTTGGAGAAACAGATATAATAATGATAATTGGAAACTGACTTCCACCCTTTATAGTGAATCCTGATGAGATGCATCCTGAAGTGTAAACAGATTTGAACAATAAACTTATTGAACCATATACAATTATTTCTGGAGAGAAATGGATGAGCGGTTGGTTAGACAAATGGAAGAGGTGTGAATGATTCTTAACACTCTGATCTGGCAAAATGGTCCTTGGAAATTAATGGAACAAAAATTATACCGGGGAAGAGAAGCATCATCAGGAGAAAGCACT
Organism: Talpa occidentalis; assembly: GCF_014898055.3. Lineage (NCBI taxonomy): Eukaryota > Metazoa > Chordata > Mammalia > Eulipotyphla > Talpidae > Talpa > Talpa occidentalis. The sequence continues at coordinate 25,904 of NW_023604884.1, forward strand.
AAACATAGGAACCATGAAATGAAAACGCATTCTTATGAATAAGAGAATTAATGAAATGAATTTAAGAAAAGGTCAAGTTGGGGAGACTATCAAATGGCTGCAGCTCCACAAAGTCCCCAAATTTACGGTGGCATTTGAAGCACAGGATTTTGGCAACACAAAGTTCCTGAGAAATCATCCATTCTGAGTTCTTTTTCTAAAGATGAGGAACCTCAGGTCCAGAGAGGGTGGATGACTTGCTCAGGGCTACACAGTAATGCTGATGCCCTTCCTTACACTGAGTTAATGCTGCATTTGAGCAAAGAAGTTGTCGTTCCACTTACTCTGAGCTGGGTTTAGTGGCAGATACTGTACTTCAGTGGGTGCAGACAGGTAGGCGACAGGAAGAGAGGAGTTAACTCAAGAGTGTCTGTCTATGCAGGGCCTCCCCTGGTGGCGCAGGCGGTTGAGTGCAGCCCTGTGGAGCTGTCTGCAGCCTCTGCAGCGCGGGTTTGATCCCCGATGGCCGATGGCCGGTGAGGATCCCACATGGCGCGGCAGACCTCCCGTCTCGCCCGCTGTTCCCCTCAGCAGTGTGTTTCGTTAGTCTGCCTGTTCTGCTCCCTGCTCTGTCTCTGGTGAATCCTCTCACCCTCCTGCACATCTGGCCTGTCCCCCGGTTCTTGTACAAATAAATAAATTAATTAAAAAAAAAAAAGAGTGTCTATGCAGAGAACAAATTTTCTATAGTCAGGGAGATGTGGGTTTAAATCCTGACTCTACCACTTACCAACTGTGACTCCACTTTTCTAATCTTCAGTCTCCTCTTCAGTAAAATGGGCCCAACATTCCCTACTTTGCAGAATGCTACACTGCAACATAGCAAGAACTCAGTGAATGCCACTGGTGTCACATGCACCACCAAAAGTCATTGTCCTGGTGAGACTACACGTGCCATCACAGGGGGACACTGGGGAGGTTCTGCAGAGCCCTGAGGTGATACCACTCAGCAGAGCCCCTGAGTGACCCTACTTGAAAGGGAAACGAGGAGGGTGACCTGGTTAAAAACTAATTCTTGTTCTATTGCTTGGAGGAACCAAAGTGTGTTTAGCTGGAATTATTTTCCCAAACTAATACTGTAAAAAACATAACCGTTTATCAAGTAATGGTTTGCCCAGTCAACAACGGACCTTAGACCTCAGCACACACGTAACCTAGGAGCTCCCAATCAGAAGGCATGATGGATATGGGCACACCAAGCTAAAACCATATGGCTCCAGCTCTCCAGATCTTTCAGATTAAGCAAATTTTTTTTTTTTTTTTTTGTGGGACCCTTGCCGGTGGCCGGGGAACGAACCGGTGTTGCAGAGGCTGTGGGCAGCCTTGCAGCCCAGCGCTCAACCACTGCGCCACCAGGGGAGGCCCCAGATTAAGCTATTTTTACTGAATTAACTAAACAACAATGATAACCAAGTTCAAGTTCCACCACAATCCCTGCATCAAAATCTGCTCCTTCCTCCAGCTACTGTGACTCTTTACTGACCACTGTCTTTCTGGAATTTAAGACCCGACCACATGTCCAGAGGCAGCAACAGAGTTCAGAGACCACCTTTGCCTTAATCTCCAGCACCTTTAGTAGCACCAAGCTGGGTACCTGGTGAATGACCAGAGCTCAGAAGCATTCTCAAAATTAAATGAAATGAAGTAATTTTGGAAAATGTGGGGCTAGACCAAATGGACTCAGAAGCCAAATTTTCCAACAGTAATTTATTAATTTCTATAGACCTTATTCTTTTTAGGGAAATCCATGCTAGTTCATACCAAAGGAGTTATAGTAAAAGGGAATGGACTCTGTGCTCTGGACATGGCAGTGGCTGGAGCACTTGGATTGCCTGTCCTTTCCCTAAGGGACAGGAAAGAGGCTGCTCTTCAGTGATGGGTGGATCCGGGGTAAGACACCAGCTCTGCTGCTCATTACCTTGGGCTTCAGCTTCCTCCTCCTAACAAGAAGAGAATAGTCTTTACCTGGCGGGATTGCCAAGAGTTAAATGTGATCATGTGAAGAGTACCTGGCTGACAGTAAGCCCAAATAAATAGCTCACCCTCCTTTCACATTATAAAGAGACTTGTTGGGTTAGAAAAGGACTCTGGCTGGAGCGCTGTCCTCTGACCCGGACTAGGTTTCAAAGCTCCCTTCTCCACATGCCCTTGTGTGACTTTGAGCAAGTTATTTAATAAATGCAAGCCTCATTTTCTCATTATAGAATCATAATGCCTACTTTATTAAGTTTGAGGGAAGATTAAGTGGATTAGTAAAATGCTGAGAATATTGCCTGGCACTAACTCAATACTAAACAAGTGGGCACGATTACTACACTCTTCCTTGGTCTAATAGGAGGCATCTGCCAGCCATGGTCTAGGATAGGTTTGGTGATGTGCTCTGTGGATTTTAGGGTCCTGACTGAGAGGGCCTGCCAAGACCAAAAATCAGAGGGGCAGGCTAATGCAGAAAACCTCTCATCTGGTCAGTCCCACAAATAGCCCTGTATGCTCTGTCAGCTGAACTATGGAAAAGCCCCAGGGTTCACAGTCCCTGGGGTACAAAGCCTTTCCAGGGAATGCCTAGCAAAGATAATTTTAAGGGAATTGATGTCCTGATCCTCAACTTCCATATTAATTCTTTCCTAAAACTGATCTGTCTGTGGTGGAAGATTCAAGACAGTTTTCCATCCCCAACTTCCCATCTATAACCGCACCCTTCTTCCACTGTACAGATGTGAATCTTATTATGGCATATTTTCCTGTTGAGTCAAAGTTTCTGGGATAACAAATAAAGGGATGTAGTGGCAGGATAGGCACGGTGCAGGTTTTTTGATCCAGCAGACGGGTAAAGGAGAGTCCTGGAGCCTTCGATGGCTTTTTCAGGCTTTTATTCAGCTTTTATATGTAGTGCAGCAACCAGGTACACAGCAGGCAGGGATGCCAGAGGGCCAGGAGGCCGGCAGGCCTCCAAGCCCCCAGCAAGTCTTCACTCTGGGCTTTTCTAGCTTCTCTCTCTCCTCTCTCCTGCCTCTCTCCTGCTTCTTCTACTGCTTCTGCTTCTCTTGGTGACTATCTCCATACTTCTCCCATACTATCTCCATACTCCTCCCACAGAAGTAAACAAGTCAGCTTACGACAATGTACCAACTGCAGGTACCTCATCACACAGGGCAATCCTAAAGGTGGGAGGCAGAAAAGCCTGGAAAACCATTTACCCTACAATCCATCCCATTAGGGTTTTCTGCCATACAATCTACTTATATTTATATACATACAATTTTTCCTCAACAAACATAAACAATGCAGCCATAGCCCACAAGGGAAAATAAATGATATAACAGAACACACATAATTCCAGGCAGGGCACCAACCTAGTGGCAAAAGATGATTATTGGCACCAGCAGATGATCCACCATGTCTGCTGTGAAGGCACTGCTCATAAGATGGGGGGGACCACTCAGGCTGTGGTCTCAGCCACAAGCCACACACCACATCCACCCCCAGGATGCACTCAATCTTGGATTGGCGATTCTGTACTTTGGGGGTAATCGCCCAATCCTTAGGGTTTCTGTCTGCAGTCACTCCAACACTTGGCTTTCACAGGCACCAATGTGACACGCAGGCCCCTGCACTCAGGTCAACCCATTGCACAAGCACATGGGTCGGGGATCTGTGGATACAAGCTCCACATGCGGCCTCTCTTGGGTCCCCTCTTTGGCTTGGGCTCCACCCCAAGCCACGTTCCCCACCTGTCCCCCAAGGATGGGTTCCTCAACAACTCACCCTCACTCAACCGAGAGCAGGGCATCACCCACAGGTGATTTTAATAGACTCGCTGGCCTTCTTTACCATGCTTAGGCTGCTTAATAGCCACTCAGGGCTTCCCAATCTCAGCACCAGCTTTTGCCTTTCTAAGTTGGCTTTTTTCCTCTGCCTGGCTGCTGGGCAGTCCACAGACTGCCTTTGACCATCAAGGCCCACTGGCCACCCCCAGATTCCCATCTCCTGGGGTGTACAAACAATAGCATCCTCCCCCAGGGCCCTCAAAAGATAACATTACCCTGCCAAAGTTCCTCTGCTTTCTGGCGGGATTGTTAGTCCAAGTCCATCCATTGGCTTTTTTCCCTGCATCAGCACTGGCGAGCTCCGAATCATGGTCCTTGCTTCCCCACGATTCTGCTGCCTCAGGGGTCCTGGCTGGTCCTCGCAGGCTGTCTTCTTCTCCACTTGAGGTTTCATCCCTCAGCTCCCGGACCTTGTCCTCCTCCTGTGCTCCTGCAGCATCCTTAGCTCTTCCTGCAGCTCCTGGACCTTGGTCATCTCCTGTGCTACCATGACCCGTCCAGCATTGTCACAGGTAAACACAGTCTGCTCCTCAATCCCTCCTGAGGTCTTCAAAGGGCTCCATACCCATCTGCTTCGAATTATCCTGCCAACTTATACCAATTGTAGGGGCAGGAAGGCACAGAGCACGTTTCCTAAGATCCCAGAAGTTGGGGTAAAGGAGAAGTATGGAGATAGTCACCAAGAGAAGCAGAAGCAGTAGAAGAAGCAGGAGGGAGGCAGGTGAGAGAAGGAAAGAGACGTAGAAAAGCCCAGAGTGAAGACTTGCCGGGGGCTTGGAGGTCTGCCGGCCTCCTGGCCCCCTGGCATCCCTGCCTGCCGTGTACCTGGGTGCTGCACTACATATAAAAGTTCAATAAAAGCCTGAAAAACCATTTACCCTATAAGGGAAATTTTTTTTTGAAGATTTATTTATCCATTTGTCCAAGAACTGGGGTACAGGCCAGATGTGTGGGAGGGTAAGAGGATTCACCAGAGACAGAGCGGGGAACAGAACAGGCAAAGTGACGAAACACACTGCTGAGGGGAGCAGCGGGCAAGACAGGAGAGGTCTGCCCCGCCTAGTGGGAACCTCGCTGGCCAGCCGAAATGGAACCGGTGCTGCAGAGGCTACAGACAGCTTCACAATGCAGCGCTCAACCGCCTGCGCCACCAGGGGAAGCCCTAAAGGGACAAATTAACAAATAGTGTTCTCAATGTCACCTTTAATCAAGGCACTATAGCTATCACACCCCAAATCCAGGACCACCACGCACAGTTGTACAGGTTGCTCACTGCATAATTCCTGGGGTTGTGATTTATGTCACACCATATGACAGCTTTTTCTGGAATTTTCTAGCACACAGACTGCATGGCTTTATGAGGCAGTTCTGCTCCATCCATTTCATTAAGAGAAACATTTCCAATAAAATTTAACTGCTTAATAATTATCTATCAAAATTTGCAGTATTTCATGTTATTTTTATCAACTTTGTATTACACGACTTGAAATGATAACTCAATCCAGAAGAATTTTTCTTTAATTCTTAGAGGCTTATGGTCACAGAAAATAAAATTAAAAAATCAATTTATATACATCTTTTTGTTGCAGAGAAGTATGATAGGAAAATCAATAAAAGACTTTCAAGCATAAAAATACATTACATTAGAATAAAATTCTGTGGGGGAAGTGAATTGGAAATACAATTTCCTACTGTTAAATAAGAGCGCATTCGTGTATTTTTTAAAAGGATAGTGGTGGGTATCAAATTGCTATGATATTTGTATTTTATTGGACATAGCAATGTGAGAGTTTTATCTTACAATGTCTATATTTATAATATACCAGACATTACATCCTTTGTAATTATTTAAAATTGTTTATTTTAAATTGCTTAAGATATTCCTGATGGCAACTTGAACATTATTTTAGGCAGCATTGAGCAAAAATAGTTAACTGCATGATGTCAACCCCATTTGAGACACCAGTCTGCCCCAAACAGTCTGTCCCATGGAGTGGATCCCTCCTCCCCAAGGCAGAGCACAGATCCCCCATGGGAACTTTTGTTCTTTGCTTCTCTGGAGGCCACACTCAGGCACAGGCGCAGAGACCTGGCTATGTGGAAAGGACAGTCTTTAACTACCAAATCAGATGTCCAGCTTTGCCTCTGCTGTCATTCCTCTCCTTGACAGAGAACTTGGGTTTTCTTCTGTCTGACCTTGGGTCTGTGCTCTCCTCCCTTTGGGCCCCAGACACCTCACTGTCAGGAAGAGGAAGGGCTCAATCTCACCTCTTCCCACACAGACCCCAGGGGACTCAGTTTGGGGCCCTGGTTTCTCCTCCACCAAAGCTCCCTCACTGTGTGCCTGATACCATGCCCTGAATATAGTGAGACTTCAGAATGCACCCACAGGACAACCCCAAACATAGAAAGATCTGCTATTTCCCAATAGGATGCACCAAAGCAAAGCAACTGGCCAATTTGCATGTCTTTGCTTTTAGCAATATAGATGAGATAGTGAGCAGTCTATTCAAGAAATTAACATTTTTAATTACACATATATTTAAAGTAATTTATATGAAATATATTAACATATCGACATTGTAATTACAAAAGAATAGGCATTAATACGTTAATATTCACATTTAACCCATGAAACAACTATATTCATTCTCTTCACAAACATCTTTGACGTTGGCTTCTTTGTCACCACTAGAACCACTTCTCAGTCATCAGACACAGCTTCCCCAAGCGCATCCTCTTCACTTCCATTGAAGTCATTTAGGATATAGGGCGTTTTGCACCCGTGGATGATGCTGTCACTGGAAATTATACTCCTAGACCCGAGTACCCATCTCTATTCATGAGCTCTGCAAAGTAACCACTTAGTGTATTGTTTTTTTAAGGGATCTTTAAAAGGCTTGTTTACAACATCCAACACTTGCAATTATAGGGAAAAATGACTAAATCTGTACTTAGTGTTTTTATCTCCATTTTTGCTCCAGTAAGTGACCTTTATAAGCATTTAAAGCATAGCATTGATTGAAGTTATTAGGAACTAATATGTCATCCCCAAATAGTGCTTTGTGGGTCAAAATTAAGTGATTGAGAGTGAGCCCTGTAACGTGAGAGACTTAGTGAGGACTTGAAGTAGAAGAAAAATCACTTTTCAGAGAGGTAACGACGAACAGCTGGATGTTGGAGTCTCTGGCTAAATTCAAGACCCTCTCTCCAAGCTGCCCCTTCGCAGGGACTGCCCTCCAGTCTCCAACTGTCCTTCTCCGAGACTGACCAGCATGATGGGTTCCAATGTGGGCAGGGAGAGGCCAGTGGCAGGGCTAAAATTGAAACCCAGACCTAAGTCAGGCCAGGCAGCTATGTTTACCACGTTCTCCTTACACACAGCAAACCAGAGTCTTTTCTCTATTACCCTGGTAAGTCTCGCAGCCAGGCTGTGAGGTAGGTGTTTAGCCATGAGGAAACTGAAGCTCCTGACATTTCAATTACGTTTGCAGAGACATGAAAACTTGGCCAATAATTAATCTCCTAAGTGGTTGCCCAGTGGCTCAGAGGTAGCTTTGAAGTTCGACATCCCGAGTTTAAATCCTCATTCTTCCACTTAAAAGATAGATGACCAGGAGTGAGTCAATCTGTCTAGGCTATACTTTTCTTATATATAAAATGGGAGGAGATAATGTCTACCTCTTCAGGCTGTCGTAAACTCTGCCTCTAAGAACTTGGAACTGCTGAACTCAAGCTCCAAGGGCAGAGATTGTAACATAGGGAGAAAACCAGCTGCTCCTTGGGAGGACACAGCTTCCCCTGTACAGCAGGTGGTTCCAGGGTTTATACATAACATGTGGAATGAAATAAAGGAGATGGTAAACTGGCTACCCATCTAGACACAGTATCAGTGATTCTAGCAGGGGTCTTGATAGGTGTGTGTTTACAACTTTGTAATCTATCCAGGGGTTGTGGATTCAAATCTCTATAAATGTACACTTTCACATCTACCCACTACCAGTGCCCCCACAATCTTCCACCATGTTCCTTTGGGCCCCTCCCCTCTCCCACCATCACCCCACCACTGGTGAGTGCCTCAGTTTTGCAGTCAGATATTAAGTTTATTATTTGTTTGGTTTTGTCTGATCTTTTGAGCATTAACTATTATTTCACATCATTTTTTTATTTCACATCATTTTAATGATGACATATGCTCCACTAAGTGTACATAATTTTTGAAAACCAATCCCTTTTTCCAGAGGTTTTGGAGTTGTGTCTAATTTCTCCCACTATAAACAAGTCCTGTTAGAATTTTTATGATATATGAAGCACTTGCTCCCATCAATGTGAATCTTCTCATTAACTAGAAAGGAGGGCAACGACATGACTGTTCTTTCCATTTGACAGCTAAGAAAGCTGAGGCTCACAAAGGAAAATGTGACTCGCCCAAGATCACTCAGGAAGCATGAGAGCTGGTCTTCTGGGCCTCTAGCCTGGTCAATTCATTGACCCTCATCATTTCTTTCTTAGGGAGCAATGAATCCTCCAAAGGATGCTGGTGCCTCTTTTGCCTCTCCCCTCTCAAGACCATTGGGGTTCAGAGGGACCCCTTAACCCAAACCAAAAATATGGACCTCCCAGTGCGCTCCTGGTACCTCCTCACCTGTTCTCTTGCCATGGCCCAGTTTTATTCTGATGATTGTAGTTCCTGTTACCTATTATTTTCTTGTTTATTTATTTGTCTTTTACATAGTTCATTGATTCCCAGTGGGACAGGAACAACCCCTGTAATTGGGAGGCAAGGCATAGGTTGTCAAGCATCCTTACATCTAATTTTACCCAGACATTCGTGCATGTTAAAAAACAGCTTATAATGATTTAAATCTAGACTCTAACTCCATCTTTCAAGCACAAAAGAGTATGCTTGATTTAATTCACACTGATTTTTCCCAGGAATAACAAACACCCTGCAAACTGAGAGAATAAGTTAAAAAACTTATTTTACTTCCTTCAATTTGGAATTTCCTTGTTACAGAAAATGACATCATCATTGACAACACTGTTCATGGTTTTGAGTCACCGCTACTACTCTGGTATCAGTCTGCATTTGTAGCTGTCACCTTCAAAGCGATTTGAAGTGTATTTACCAATATCTCTTTTTTCCCAAATGTCAAAGACAAAGAGAAAATGTCATCAACATTTGGGTGTTATCTCTTTTTTCTTAATTTATTACAAATAAATGTAAGCACCAGAGTGCTTCATTATGCTTTCTGGTGTATTTGTGACGAAACACTTGAGTATCAAAATACATATTATTTTATTAAAATTACTTTTATTTCTACATAGAGTTTAAAAACTATACTGGGGCCTCCCTGGTGGTGCAGGGGGTTGACTGTTGTCTCTGTGGGGCTGTCTGCAGCCAGTGAGATACAAGTTCCATCCCTGGCCAGGGGGGGTGACCCACACGGCACAGCAGAACTCTCCTGACTCACCCACTGCTCCCCTCTCGGCAGTGTGTTTCAGTCAATCTGCCTGTTCTGTTCCCCACTCTGTCTCTGGCGAACCCTCTCATTCCCGCACCTCTGGTCTGTACCCCAGCTCTTGTATGCATAAATAAATCTTTTTTTAAAAAATTAAAATTAAAATTAAATAAATAAAAACAATACTGATTTTTAAATTTTTCTGAATAGACAGAATGTATTGTCTGTTCAGGGTGATAAAGGAGCATTTCAAAGGATCTAAATTACAAAGAGGTCATTTGGTCCTATTGTCTTGAAAACCTCTGGCGTCCTGTCTCCCTCCCCGCCCCCCCCCCCACTGGAAGAGCAGCTCCCTGAAGGCAAGGAGTGACCCCAATCCCACTGTGACCGTCCAGAAGAGTACTCCACAGACACCAGTGGGGTGAGGGAAGAGGGAGGCATTCCAGACATTGTAAACAAATGGGGCCGGGAGAGATGATTTTAGGGCAGTTCAATCTTAGACAAGTTGATTAGGTAACGTTTCTGAAATTCCTCTTCCCCTAATACCAGTTGGGGCAGGAACCCTGAACTGCCTGGAGGTTGAGAAGATTCAAGGAAATAGTAGGTCTGAAGGTTCCTGCCACAGCGCCTGGTGTGAGGAGTGCTGAGTAATTGATGGTGGTGATGTTTTGTTGTTAGATTTCTCAAGCACTAAACCATAACTCTATTTTCATTTTCCCAGCCCCCTTCTCCGCTCAAAATCTGGTAGTGGCTATTAATGTATTTTCCTAGGAACCTCCTTTTCCCACTTATTTCCTGCCACCTCCCCCACCCCAGGCCCCGGCTACCTTCAATAATCTCACTCTAATTGGAAATGGGGGCTGTCAGGATGACCTTCCTCCTCGCCCCAATTCTCACCTTGGTCCTGTCTGACCGGTGCAGATGTCCCCGCTACTCCAAGCAGCAGCCAGTGACCAGGAGGGTGCTGAGAGGGCTGGACGCCCAAAGTCGCGGTGGCCCGGCAGGCCCGACGCCCCAGACTTCACAGCCACGCGGGGCGTGGACCTGCCGCTCCGCCAGCTCCGGGTGATGAAATACCGCCGCCCCTGGGGAGCCGACTCCAGCCTTCCGCAGTGGCTGGGCGGCAGGTTTATCACACTCGCTGAGAGAAGACATAATCAATTCCCCAGCTGGCACTTTGCGCTGAATACCCACTTTTTCAGCTTGATAGCAGGACTAAATTAGTTATTTAGCAAGTAGGCCCTAATTTAGAGCAAGCGAGAGCCTTGACAAGGATCATTGTTCAAGGCCATCCCCCCTTTGCCTTCAGATAGGAGGCCCACAAATCCCCAGAAGGTGATAAATAGACAATTAGAAAATAGATATATTTGGTTAGATCTACAAGGCTCCCTGGCGCTGTCAGGCTCACAATGAAGGGGGCTGGGGTAAATTGGTGGCCAATGAACGCCAGCTGCACGGCCATCCGTCCTGCAGACACTCAGCCATATGTGGCCATTTACAGGCCGTCCTGAAGAATAGATCGGACCAATAAGACCAGAGGGAACTAAAAATACTTGACAAAGTTGGCCGCTCTTCATTTAACAAGAATAAAATATCTAATGGGGTGTAATGGAGGCCATCAATCACCTACTGCCAGACCCGACCATAATACCACACTTTTAACTATTAATGCAACTTTTCTTTTCTCTAATAAGTGGGACAGGCACATCCCGCTTTGTACACAGGGTGGATGTTTGGAGAGTGGAGATGAATGGGAGATGCTGGAGAGCTGTGGCAGGGGATGAATTCTGGCTTAAAAATAGAAAGGGATGGTGAAAATGGATGTAAAATGTTAAGCTGCTGCGGAAAACAATATGGCAGATGCCTGAAAAAGTTAAATACAGAATTACCACCTGATCCAGCAATTCCACTCCTTGGTATATGCCCAAAAGAAATGAAAGCAGGGAATCAAACAACTGCATATACACCAATAGTGATAGCAGCATTATTTACAATAGCCCAAATGTGGAAGTAACCCAAATGCCCATCAATAAAAGTGCTGTAGATATACAACGGAATATTATTCAGCCTTAAAAAGGAGGGAAATCCTGATACTCTCTGTAACATGGATGAAACTTGAGAATATTAATTGAAATAAACAAAAGGACAAACATTATATGATTCCTGCTAATTAAGGTAATTAGAATAGGAAAAACTCTTAGAGACAGAAAGTAAGAAGGTGGTTGCCAACAGCTGAGGAACAAAGTCCTAGGCTCTGTATCATATACACAAAGTAGCTTGTGCCTGCCCTCAAGGAGCTTACAATCTACTAGAGCAAACAGACATATGCATAAGGAGCACAAAGAGCTGCAAAATGCTGCAGAGGTTGGGAAACGGCATAGGAGAGGGACAAAGCATCCTTCACATTCCAAGGAAGGAGAGATGGTGCCCAATAGGGGGTTTCTGGTCCTGGTCATGAAAAAAGCCTTTGAACTGAGGAGTAGAGGATCTGTAAAATTTGTCCAGAAAGACACAGGGAAAAGGTTCTCCTGGTAGAGGAAGGAATAGACACAAAGGGTAAGATTCTGGTCAGCAGGACGCACCTACCCATTTGACTAGAGTAGACGATAGATAAAAGAAAATGATGGAAATGAGGTAGTTGAGGTTGGAGGCAGTCATTCTTTATTCATTCACTCTACAAATATTTGTTAACTCTAATGTGCTAGATACTAGGATCTGTGCAAGAGCTCTCTTATTTACGTATAGTAAATAACTTTTTTTTTAATTTGTCAGTCACTGTATTTGGCTTTATAATATCAGAGTTATAAATCATAACCCAATCCCACAACCTCTCTGGGAAAGAAAGACCCAAGACCACTTGTAGGGTAAATGTTTGTCAGGCTTTTCTGCCCTCCTGCCATCAGGATAGATGATGGATCCTTGCGGTCCTGAATGCATGCCTGATGGCGGGCACCTGGAGTAGGGTGTGGGCATATGTAGGTGGAATTCGCCTGGGCTGAGAGGGGGCTTATAAGGGTGGCATCGCAGAACAGAACAACCAGAAGGAGAGCAAGTGAAAGAGTGGAAGGGAACCACGAGAGAACGCCGGAGAGCCCAGAAGAATGAAGATTCGCTGGGGCCTAGGAGGCCTGCCAGCCTTCTGGCCCCTCGACACCCCTGCCTGCTGTGTACCTGGTAAAATGGCAATGAAAGCCTGAAAAAAATCACTGAGGGCTCCAGGACTCTGTCCTTTACCAGTCTGCATAGGATCATAGATATCCTGCTCTATGCCTCTCGCTGCTACACCATTTTACCTTGAATGCTAACTTCTGCTTTTCACTCCAAGTGAAAGCCCTGCTCCAACCCCTTGTCATGCCATGTGGCCATAAAACCAATTCAGAGAGAGGAGGAAAGAGAAGAATGGCAGCTGCAGCATTTAGGATGCTCTCATATGTAATGAACAGGAAGACTGGCTCAAGCTGGCCTGACCATGGAAGTCAGGCAGAGCCAGCTCCAGGATTGGTTGATTCAGAGGATGTTCTGGCCATCACATTTTCAAGTCCTCTGTGTCTGTAGTGGAGACCAATGCCCACAGACTCATTTTCTTTTCCCATAAGACTCAGCTAAAGCACATTTCCCAGCCTCCCTTGCAGCTTGGTGCAACCATGTGACTGAGTTCTAGCCGATAAATGTGGGTGTCAGTGTGCATCAAGTCCAAGATGGGCACATGGAAATTCCCACACACAATCCTCCATTATGACTTCCCTTATCTTCTCACCAGAGCCTGAGGACCCCAAGGCCCAAGGGGATGGCAGACCCATCTGGATGGAGGCAGAAGCTTGACTTCCTGAATTACCACAGGCATGAGATCACAAGGGCTGCCATAACAAAATGCCACCACCTGGGGGCTTTAAACAATGGAAATTCATTTTCTCACAATCTGGAGGCTGCAAGTCTAAAATCAGGTGGTTTGGCTTCTCCTGAGGTTTCTCTCCTTGTCTTGCAGATGACTGCCTTCTTACTGCGCCCCACAGGGACTTTAGCTTGTGCACACACACACACCCCACCCCGGTATCTGTGTCCAAATTTCCTTATCCTATAAGAACATCAAATAGATTCCACCCTAATAACTTTAATGTAATCACCTCTTTAAGTGTCCTCTCTCCAAATATGGTCATATTCTGAGGTGCTGAGGATTATGGCTTCAACATATGAATGTGGGGCGGGGGGTGGGATGGAGACACCTCTGAGACCATAACACCACATGAAAGGCCTTTTCCAGGCTCCTAATAGGAGTTCACAGGATCAAGAAATAAAACTGTTATTTTGAAGCATTGAGACAAGGGGTCTGTTTGTTAAACAGCTGGCGGTGCTTGCCCTGATGAATCCACTAGCGGTCTGCTCCACAACCAACAGTGAGCTTCATCCTCAGGTTGGTGCAAGTTGGAGACCAGGAGAGTTAATTAAGCCTTTGTGCTTTCCTGTTTCCATCCATTGGTAGAGAGCAGGTCGCTTCTAGAGGGCAAGAATTCTCTACCCCACAGAAGCCTCTAGCAAACCTTCCTTCTGTTTTCAGCCAGGAATGTGTCGCACATCCATATTCATCCCCATGACTCGGGGAAGAGAGTTATTCTGATTGGCTTGTATAATTAAGGTGAGCCAAGATTACCCCAGGCACATGGCTATGTGAGGAAGAAAGGGATAGCTGAAAAAAAATGAAAGTTTGTTAGACAAGAGGAAGAACAGATGTTGGGGATGCAAGCGACATCAGTTCCAATATTTTATCAAATCCGTTTTTATTCTAGAGCCTCCAGGGGCCAGACATCTGTAAAGCCCAGCCCTTTGTAGGCAATTTTGTAAAGGACATGTAGAGTATAAGGGCTGGAAAGACTCTTGAGATCATTTATTCCAAGTCAATCCCTTTGTCATATGGATGGGTGTAGGGTAAGGAAAAAGTATCAAGCTTTTCTGCCCTCCCGCCATCAGGATAGATGAGGGAACCCTGTGGTCCTGACTGCATGCCTGATGGCGGGCACCTGAAGTGGGTACATCTGGGCTGAGAGACAGTTTATAAGGGCGGCGGCGTGGGGACACCAGCAGAAGCCGAGAGAAGAAGAGAAGCAGAGAGAATGCAAGAAAGAGCCCAGATAGAGTGAAGATTTGCTGGGGGCTGGGAGAACTGCCAGCCTCCCAGCCCCCCAGCACCCTTGCTGGCCATATGCCTGGTAAATCTAAATAAAAGACCTGCAAAAACTACCGAGGACTCTGACTCCTCCTTTACCCGGTCTGCTGGATCAGAAAACCTGCTCTGTGTCATTCCTGTCCTGCCTCTACAATGGGGAAGGTGAGAATGTAATGGCGAGACCCACACACCTGGCTTCCCTCATCAGAAACGTGGGAGAGACTTCTCAAAACAGGAATTCCCAGACCCCGCCCCAGGATAACTAAATCAGAATCCCTGGAAATAGATCTGGGCATTGTGTTTTTAAAAATCTCCCTACTTAATTCTAGTACAAACACAGTTTGGGGAACCAGAATACCACAGTTTATCTAGAGAAATCATTCTCCTATTCCAATTTGCCTTGTGGACATAAAATCTTGGGAATGCACTCCATGTAGAATTATTTTCTAAGTCTCCCCAGAAGATTGATCTTCACTTGGGCAAGTCAAGCTTTCCTGGGGGAGGGGAAGGAGGTCTCCGTTTTCTTGTCACCAGATGATTAATAACTCCTGGCCCCTCCACCTCCCAGACTTTTTGTGAGACCTAAATGAGATGAATGGACACGAGCATCCTTTGTAAACTGTTAAGCACTGGTGTCAAATTTGTTGCTACATACAGACTTCTAGCCTGGCCAGGAGACATTCCAGGAAACCTACTTCAAGAACTTCATCCATATGGACTGAGCCATCAGTCTGAAAGACACCATGGGTGGGAAAATCAGGTTCCCACATGGAGACCAGACCCCATCCTCAACCTACCACCCACTTCTGAAGCACCCTGTTGGCCACTGCTGGCTTCATGCATTATTCAGTCACCAGAGTCATCCTACAGTGGCCCTGAGAGTGTCCTTCACACAGCCTGAGAGGGTGTCCAGGTAGGGAAGACAGGAACAAGAGGTAGAATGACTTTGAACATACTTGCCAAGTGCAGATGAGCCAGGTGCTGCGGCAGCGTGGCGCTGAGTGCTCTTGGCAGGGAAGGCATGGAGGTCTGGGCCTTCAAGGGACAATGATGGCAGCGTCATGATGTTGCCTGTGGTTTGGGATTTTTATAGTCTCTCCTCCATTCCCCAAGAATGCTTATTTTCTTTCTTGCAAAGTCATTCTATTGCAGTTTTCAAAGCACATCTATGCCTCTTACCTCATTTGATCCTCAAGACGATCTTGCACATAAGTAGACAGAATATTTCTTCTCCTGAATCTGACATGTTCTGCTTGCAGCCTAGTTTCCCAAGTCTGAATTCAACTCAGTCCCTCTGCTCACTGTTCTGTATACAATCATGAACACAAATGCCCTGTGTCCCATCTGACTCATGCTCAATAATGAATTCATTTAGCAAATTATATTAGTTAGGATTCACAAGAAGCAGAAAACCAACTCAAATGAGATTAAACAAGAAAAAGAAAGTTATTGTTAGAATAAAAAAGAATCTCACAAAATCTGAGAACTGGAATATAACCAGGCCCCAGGTGAAAAACCTAGGAGCTTAGTTTTGGCACACTTTCATTTCCCTTCTCTGCCTGGGAATCTGTTCTCTCTCTTTCTTTCTTTCTCTCTCCCACCCCTACCCATACCCCAAGGTCACTCTTCTGCACTTTAGTTGAAGAAGAGGAAATACTGTGGCCAATATCTCCTGAGCTTTATGACTTACGTTTCTAATCACTGAGAAGTGATTAAACATTTTGCACATCAACACTAACTGGGGGTTAGCTACCCACTCCCTCACCAGTCACCAGAGGAACCACTATAGAGATAAAATGTGAGAGGGGAGGATCCTGGAAGAAGATGGTTGGGCAATTAATGTTGGGAAACAAAACACAAGTGGCCACTAATAAACACCTTTATTATCCACCCCATGTGAGGCATTCATTCAAAACTATGTTCTGAGCACCTACTATGCACTAGTCTTTATGGCAGGCAGTGGGGATAAAGCAATGAACAAGACAATACCCATGATTACAGGGAGTAAACTATCTGGCAACACAGAAGATATATAATCATACCCGATCATTTATTGCAGTTAGGGTGCTATAAACTGCACACATTTAGAAAGAGTATCTATCTATCATCTGAACTAGTTTGGATGGATGGGACATCTTCCCTGAGGAGTGAAACTGAGGCTCTGACTGAAGGATGAGTGACAATTATCTAGAAACTACTGGGTCTTACAGGAAACTCAGAGATGAAGACCCTGTCTTCAAGAAACTTCAGTCTAACAAGGTGTGTTAATATGCACAAAATATCATCAAATACATTTTGGAATCACTGAGTTTAAGTGTTAAACTGTTCTCTTTATTGCTGAACTCATTAGAGATTTTTATATGCCAAGCTGCCCTGAAAATTGCAAAGAGATTCTCTTTTCCAATTAAGACAAACCTTTATAAGTAACATCTTCAAATGCAAGCAAATGTGCTCTTAAGGAGGGGAAGAGATTTGCTCAAGGACACAATGCTCATGAATAATAGAATCTGGACTGTATTGGCCTGCCCACTGGCCTTTCCTCTCCCCTAACTTCTTTGCAATACAGAGTATAGCCATAAGATAACTACTTTCCCAGCCTCGCTTATAGCTGTAGGCACCCGTGAAACCCATCTCTGCTAGTGAAACACTATTAGAATTCTACCTGAAGACTTGTGACACTTCATGGGTGAATTATCTTACTGCCCTCCCATCCTGCTTTTGAATTAACAGAAGACAATGTGCCATGACAATGTGCCACAGCCACTTTGTGACCACAAAAGTGGACATCACCACCCTTATGCGTCTTAAAGCATCGAGTAGGTGGGAACAGCCAGAGCCCTTAATTATATTAAGTTGCTGGACCAACTCTGCCACCGTCCACCTCTGGACTTCTTGCCATGAATACCCACTTTAAAGAGGGAGGGTGTTAGGTTACTTGCAGCCAAAAAAAAAAAAAAAATCCTTACTAATTCAATCCCAAAGTTGCTCATCTATCATGTCTTCCTATTTAACATTTTCCTGGTAGAATGCCTCTTAGGATGGGAATACCAATATGTCATAGCCCATACAAACTGTTCAATGCAATATTTCAGCACCAAAAAGAAAAATGTTTGAAAGATTAAAAAATTATCATACAACCTCATTGTGACATTACTTAAAGATAAAACAAGGAATAAAAAAACTCAAGTTATAGCCCAACTACAATTGGTAGATCATCAGAACCACATGCAAAATTGTGGCAAGCACAGCTGAAGACCACAAGAAGGAGGAGTGTCTCCAATGGAGCTGGCCCCCAAAGAAGTCTCTTCACTGTGCACACACAACTGTCAACAGCCGCATTTATCATTTAATGACAAAAGGGATCTTGTAAGACTCGTTAGAGCCTATTGTGATAGTTGGTCGTTTAAATTTATAAAGGCATTTCACTGTGTTTTAGTTAATTTTGGTTGAGGAGTTTGGGTTGCACATAATACAATGAATTTTTTTTCCCATTCAAAAGAATGTAAAATGTGTTCCCAGTTAGTTCTGATGTGCAAAATGTTTGATTTTCAGGAATGGATTACTAAAAGTACAGATGCCTTTAATTTTACATGGCAGGAAAACTGAATTTGAATTGCTTTAAAATCACCTTCACTGAACTACAAATCAATATTCTTCTTATATTAAGAATCAGTATGATAATTGGTTGTATTAAGAGTTTCTACATCTTCTGTAGGACAGCAATTACTCACTTGTTTTCCATAAAGTTCTACACCATTGAACCACAGGCCTGGTTGTGCATCAAACACACTGAGGATCTTTTAAAAATATACGGATGCACATGCCCCAGCCCAGACATATTAAACAGAATCTCTAGTAGTAGGTTCATGTATCAATATATTTTTTTAACTCCCTAGATCATTCTAAAGTGTACTTTAGTTTGGAAACCTTTGCTCTAAGCAATAAATTCCTCCAAGAACTTAGGAGTAGGAAGACATTAATATGACAAGAATTATAAAATCCTCTAGTATCTTTTCTTATCTTGGCTGCCAGGAAGGTCAAATTAACTTAGAGTAACTCTCTTGTCCCTGGATCTTACTTCAATTAACTCTCTTCTTTCCCCACATGTCCAGATTCTGCTTCTTTTACCTCAATTCACTTGCATAACTATAAAATCCCAAATCTTCTACAACATATCATCAGATCTTCCACCCACTCTGACCAACCATTTTAGCATACAAGGCACACGCACACACACACACACACACAATCAGGGTGTAGCTTACACTAGGAAGTCACACCTCTTGCTATTGACTTCATCTTTTTTTTCCCCTCCCAAAGTTTGATTGCCTTAAACATGTTCTACAGTGGTTAAAACCTTGACTAATCCAATTTTCTGTGAATCAGGGCTATCAAATATTAATATCAACCTACTCTATGTGGCTAAAAAAATATTTTACTTTGGGAACAAAATATCTGGTCTCATTTATGCCTGAGTACATCAACCAGTTAAAATTTTTTGTTGTTCTTTTCATCAGCTCTGACAAAGTGATATGGAATTAGACACCCTGTGAACTGTTTCTTTGCTCTAATGTGTGAGCTGCGCTTCAGTAGAGGGAATAAAATAATCCACTGTCATTTCTGTTTTTATCATATTCATTTTTGGCAGAGAATTTATTCACTCTTCACTATATAGTTATTTATGTGCTACAATCTCGTGTTTTTGCATTCCCCAGAGAACGCACCATTAAAACTCTTAATGTGACACCTCATATTTTTAGTAGACTAGAAAATAGTTACAATTTTAATTTAAATTGAAATGACTATGTAATAGCTGGACAAATCAGTTTGAGATCCCCAGAGCTCTTAATTGTAATTCTCCATTGTTTTCTATGCATAAATTTCTCTTTCAAAGTGCTCATTCTGAAATACTCACTCCTTTTTTTCAGCTGTTCCATGCTCATTCCAAACTCACTTATTTAATAATTTTCTATGGTTAACAACTTCATGATTAAACTTTAATGTTAAGTATAAATGGTTGAAATAATAAGCTTATTAGAATGTTTAGAAAGGAAAGAAGATTCAACATTTAAGGAATGATGAATTTAAGTATCCAGTATAAAAATGGGAGAGATATTCAGTCTGGCCAACAAAAAAGTAGAGACAGATTTTGATAGTTTAATATATCTGTATATTTTCTTTATTTCCATATATTAACATCGATGTGAGCTATATGGTGTATGCATGCTCCAAGCAATAGACAGAGGAGCCTTAACATGATGGAATGAATTCATGGTAAGAGCTAGACACAGCTGTGAGAGGACCTAGTCAAACCTGCTTACTTTATAAATAGGAACACAAAGTTCAGAGAAGGGAATGAGTTTTTCAAAAATCAAATTATTTTTTAGCCAAGACCAGTGAACTTAAGGGGAAAGGATTCTGCTGAAGAAGTCAAATAGCCTCTTTTCCAGAATCCCTGCATCCACTAACATAAGCGTTAGATCACCATGCAATAAATATTAGCTTCCCGTTACCTGCCATGCTGAGGACATGTTTGATAGCATCTGATTCTTATTTTAAAAACAAAACCAAAACCTGAGTTACTGTCAGATCAGATTTTATCTTAACCAGGCCTGCTGATGTTGAGAAGGTGAAAATCTCTCCAGCAGAACACCGGTTAAATGGTTTGATGGCTCTCAAGTAAACTTGGAAGGGGTTGCTCAGCTCCTGTGAACATAGTGGGAGGCAAGACTATTCTTCTCTCTCCATGGCACAGCCCAAAACCCCAAACACACACACACACACACACACACACACACACACACACATACATACCCTAATTAAAACAGACTACTGAGTCGTTTTACTTGATGAAGTTCAAATCTATAAAAGAGCCCCAGCTAGATTCTAGCAGGTCTGGGGTCCAATACTGACCCTGCCACTAACTCACTGTGTGACCTTGATCAGGTGCATTCACCATGTTGGATCTCAATTTTCGTATCCATAAAATCCACTTCCAGCTCTATTAAGTGTATGGCTCTTAATTCCATCCCTGAATGCCCTCTTCCTATCCTCTACTTGACATAGAGTAAGCATCTTCTATAGGCCAGACTCTGTGCTTGGCACTGAATAACAAACTGCCAGTCTTCCAGGGACTCATGGTCTACTGGCGTGAGACGAACTGTGTGAGTTAAGCAAGAGGAGATCAGGATAACTATGCAGTTTCTGGAGTAGGCATGTAAATGAGTGGTCATGCCATTGACCAAAATGAATAAAGTGACCATATAATGTATCATTCAAACCAGGACACTTTTTGAGATTGAAAGGAAGAATCATTAATAATTATCCTGGGACACTAGGCTTAAACTGAGACTATCCCAGACAACCTGGGATGTCATAAAGATGGGGACTGTAGGAAAAAAATTAAGTTTGGATCTAAAGATGTTAACTTTTAGATGGCTATGGAGCAACCAAATGAAACTGTACATGGGAAGGTTGACACGGGGGTGTGGAATTGAGCAGAGAGGTCTGGATCAGAATACAGAATTTGAAAGCTATCTTGGGTCACAGAACAGATGAGAACATCTAACCAGAGAAATACTGAGACTAGGAAGAGTCAAAACCAGAAACCTGGAATCCTTCACATCTCAGGGGCAGACAGAGGAAGAGGTTGAAAAGGAGACCCAGAAGGTGTGGTAAGAGAAACCAAAGAGAATAAAATTAAAAGCAAAGAGAGTTCCAAAAGACAGAAGAGGTCAACAGTGTTAGGGGTCAGAAAAAGATAATGTAGCAGCTGAATTCAGCAACGAGCAAAGCAATGGTGTCTTTAGACACTCTTTACTTCTGGACAGTTTTATCCAGTCGCTCTATAATATTCCCTTTAGACCAAAAGATTTCTGATTTTCCCTTTTAACCTAATTCCACCTGCATAGAATCTTTAAGCCTGAAAAATGGAGATGATATCCAGTCTGTAGTGCACTATTTAAAAGATCACATAGCATCTTAGACATGAAATGCATTTTGCAAACAATAAATGCCACTGAAGTTCTCTTCCTCCTACCTCCCTCTCTTCACCCTTATTTTTCTTTCTCCCCTCTCCCACCCAACATCCCTTTAGCCTCCAACATCAGCAACTTCTCCCTCTCTTCACTCTCCTTCTCTTCTTCTCTGCAGTCTTCACCTTCATAGGTCTTACCTATCTATCCTCCACCCCATCGTGCTGCAGCCAAATGCATGAACATGTGATCAAAAACTCTTGCTTCTGCTTCTTAGCAATTCTGTTGTCTTCCTGAAGTCAAGCTTCTACCCCACCACATTCTTGGATCCACTCCTGGTTCTCCTTGACTGATCTAATGCCTCCTTCTCATCCCTTAGCCTCCTTGTTGTCTCTAAAGGCCCTTAGCCTTCTTGTCTTCTCTGAAGCATCTACTAGTGTTGTCTAGACCTCCTTCAAGCTTCTCCTTTTGGCTTCAATGACGTATTGTTTCTTCTCTCATCTCTCACTAGACAATGACTGGGTCCAGCTACAGTGTTCCTGTGGCTTAGATGTAGTTATATAAGCCTGGAGCCAGGGGCGGTACTGGGCCATTGGAAAGGAACTGGCTTACCCTTCCTAAAACCAGATGCTAGACTCAGCTTTCTCTCAAGCAACACTTGGGGCTCCCTTCTACAATGTAAAATTCAGATCCTACATTCTTATGTCAAAAACCTCCTAGAATGATTGTATGTCAGGGTTGGAAGGGAAGCTCAAGAGGTTTAGTTCAAACATCACCTAATCCTGACAACACTCCTCAACAGTCCCGGTCAAGTGTCTTTCCAGCTCTGCTGAGCACTCCAGGGGTAGGGAACTGGTCACTTCCTGGGCAAGCATCTTTCCTTCCTGTTCAACTAAGAGGAAAATTCTACCTCATAGCAAACCAAATCTGGTTTCCTATTATAACCAGATATTTGGCCTTTTTTATACCCACCATTGGGTCTACCAAAAAAAAGATCAAATCCCTCTTCCACATATCTTCAGGTTTTGAAGATACCCATTACATTTCCTCCTTAGCCTCATCCATCATTTCCTACATCACAATTTCAAATCCCCTCATTACCCTGACTCACATGTCTGAATATAATTATTTCCAATAGTTAAGTCTTGTGTGTGTGTGTGTGTGTGTGAACAAAGGGAATTTCTTTTAGCTTTCCTTTAAGTAGTTCATTTTTGCAAACATCAGGAAACAATTTCTGAGAGGCAGCATGACATATGATGACATAGGAACAAGGTTATCCAGAGCCCAGCACATCAGACAGTCTGGAAAACCCTTAAGTGAAGAATGCTTCTCTCCATGAAACCTTTATAATTTAAAAGGGACAATGACTATCTGAAGCAGTCAAGGTCTCCGTTAAATCTGGCAAAGCCAGGCAACTGAAAGGGGGGGCTTCGCATGCAAGGGGACCCTTTGGTCTTTAGCGACATCATTATCTGTGGGTTATTATCATTACTACAAATACTAATACACTTTTATTAAGCACTGGCAATGACCCAGGGCAAGTGAGTTTAAGTTCATATTATATCCATTTTCATTATCGAGAGAAAAGAGGAGAATGAACAAAGGACTATAATGTGAAATTCTAAAGTAGGAAAAATGAAAAAAGGTTAATTAAAAAAAAAAAAACAGAGTAAAGAGAAAGGCTCCAACTGTTCGTGGTCAGGAGCCATGATGGATGGTGGATCTTGTCACCCTGGACTTGTCCCCTATGATTTCTTTCCATCTTCCTCTCTAAAAAAAGATCCTCCTCTCAGCTAAGGACATGGCAGGGACAGGCCGGGGGTGGGAGAAGGGCAACAGACTTTTATCTCAAGGTCCCCTTTGGCTCTGAAATTCTGCAAATTAAGGTTTCCTAATCCCTATAGCTAGCCAAAACAGAATCAAATTTAACATTAAAAATACATTAAAATGTAAAAAAATAAAATTAAATCCTGAGAGAGCCCCTCTCCACCGAAGACCTTTTTTAGTATCTTTGACAATGAAAAATGCAAGTAGACCACTCTCACTTCCAAGTGTCCTGGCCTTCTGTATAGCTTGTCTCTCAGGACAAATGTAAGAAATTTTCCATTAACAACCAAACTTCTTTGAAGGTCTCCTATGGAATTACATCCTCCACTCTATAATTCTGTGCTTAAGTCATTTGAAATATTTTTCTATATTATTTCTTTCCACCAAGCGAATGCCTGAGGTTTTTCAGTGCATAAACCAGAGTGGGGATTCAGAACACCAAGGTCAGCAGAATGGACACCTAAATATAGAGGCAGTGTGTTGTTCAAGTCAGAGTTCCTTTTAGACGGAGTACTGGATTTCAAGTGTATAATTATATCACAAGGTGAGGTGTTTGTAGCTACCTTGTTGAGCTAATTCTCTTGCCTGTAACTTTAGTCCATCATTCCAAATTATATGACAAACCTGATATCATTTGTGGTGTCAGCGAGGACAAACCCTATGTGTGTGTTTGCCTAACCGAGAGTTAGGCAATGATTTACCCAAGGTCACACAGCAGAACCAGGCCTGGAGTCCAACTGTCTGAGTCCGAGTCTCCAGCACTCTTTCTGCTAAAGTGCATGATACAAAATGCCACAAATGTTCCTAGAAAGTCTTTACAATGCCTCAAAGTTAGAATAGGAAACTCATTGCTATGAGAGACGGGTGCTTCTTGGAAAATTGACTTAGAAGAGTGAAAATTGTATGACGACACAAAAACAACCCACGTGTGAACTACTACACACCTGTGTAGAAGTTCTCCCCAGTGTTCCTCACTGAGCCCTTGATGGCAAGATCATAAGTGTGTTCTTTCCCACCTACCACCAAGTGCCAAATATGAAGTTCAAATTCAACAAATGTTGGCTTAGTTACTGAATGAAATGGAGTTGGAAAGTGAGTCAAGAATAAATGTTCAGGGCCTCCCGGTGGCGCAGCGGTTGAGCGCTGGGTTGCGAAGTTCTGCAGCGCCGGTTCGATTCCCGGCCCCTGGGCGAGGGTCCTACATGGCGCACAGACCTCTCCTGCCGCCCGCTGCTCCCCTCAGCAGTGTACTTCGTTACTCTGCCTGCTCTGTTCTCCCCTCTGGCTCTGGTGAATTCTCTCACCCTCCCAACTCATGCTTCTGACTGTACCCAGTGCTTGTATAAATAAATAAATCTTTAAAAAAAAAAAGAATAAATGTTCAGGGGCCTCCCTGGTGGCACAAGGGGTAAGACGCAACCAACGAAGCTATCTGCAGCCTCTGCAGCAAGAGTTCAATCCCCGGCCAAGGAGCTACCCACATGGCACAGCAGACCTCTCCTGCCTCGCCCGCAGCTCCCCTCAGCAGTGTATTTTAGTCAATCTGCCTGTTCTGCTCCCCACTCTCTGATAAGTCCTCTCACACCCCACAACTCTGGCCTATACCCCAGTTCTTGTATGCCTAAATAAATAAATCTTTAAAAGTGGAAGGGCTGGAGGTGGACATACATATCAGATTTGTGTGCTGTGTCAAGACAACACTGCGCTGAGTGACAGAGACTAGTTAAAGGAAACTTTGTGAAATTCATCTTCTGGGGTGACCCTATAGTGAGCTACACACATATTCTGACAGTTCTTACAACCATCCTCTAAGAAGGCCACTATTTTTCTCATTTTTCAGTTGGGAAACTAAATGAGAGGCCAAGCAATTGCTCAGTCTCTCTGCTAGTATGTAACCAAGCCTTTACAATAACTGCCATTTCAAACATCTTAAATATTTTTAAAAATCTGCCAACAACCACAAGTTCTCCAAAGAGCCCTGGTCCATTTTATTGAAGAGTGATATTACAAACCAAGATCTGGGCATTAGGTGTGCATGTTGCTACCAGGTTATCTTTTAGACCTTATCCGGCAAAGAAATAGGTGTACACTAACTTGTGTATATAGACATATCTATAAACATTTCTATATGGAACCATCTATACATATATTAAGGTGAAGATGAGTTCTTAGTGATCTCCACGCTAATCCATCATCACATGGATCATTCTAGCCTCCTTCCCTTGTATATCTGTAAAATCTCCCTCCAGGAATGGTTTTTACCATATGCCATCCATTTGCTTCAATTCTAATGTGCAAGCATCAGAAGTGTTAACCTGTACTGCTATGGGAAACATGTTACCATCTAGAGTACAGTGCTTATGCCTGGTTCCTAGTGCCTTGAGTCTCTCCTCATTTCTACAATTACTTAGATAAGCAGTTCCCCAACCGCCCCCTCAGTGAGGTTGTTTTGCACTTTTGTAACAGATTCTACTGTCACAATGCACTTCCCTTTCTGGGATACACAAGCTTCTTAAATGATTTTTTTTCCCAATTCATATATACTCTAGACTGAATGTTTGGTCTATCCCCCAAACAATGAATTTCATACAGTGAAACATAATTCCCAAAGTGATGGTTTTTGGAGGGGGACCTTTGGAAGCTGACTAGGTCATGAGAATGGATTCTTCATGAGATCAATGCTCTGACAAGAGCTGCCTGAGAGCTCTCTCTCACTCCTCCCGCCATGTGAGGACTCAGTGAGAAGATGGCTGTCTCTGAAGCAGGAAGTGGTCAACTATCTTCCATATTGTTTTTGAACCACAGGTGCTAATTAGACATGAGTTTTAGGAAGATTTGTCCAGCTCAATTCTTAAACTCCTTTACGACCTACCCCATGAATGGTGTAACATGTCTAAACTTACTTCCAATGGCAGGAAATCACCGTATTTCTAAGCACCCTTTCCCCTGCCAGGGTAGCTGAGAGATCTCCTGAAAGCTCTTTACTATGAATTTAAGTTCAATATGGTTCAACGTTGTAAGTATATACTGTTGGTGGGTGTTGGATCCCAAAGTAAGATGTGCTGCTTACTAGGTTGATGTTCAGAATTTCAGAATCACTGTTCCAGACCATGCCATCCACCAGAGACTGGAGAGTGATTCTTCTCATGTTTTATAAAATAGATAAATTGGACTTCAGAAAATGTTTAACTTTTGTTCTTCAAAAGATACCATCAAGACTGTAAAGACAACCCACAGCTTAAGAAAATATTTGCAAATCACATATTTGATAAGGAATTTATAACTAGAATTCTTATAACTCAACAATAAAAAACAACAGCCCACTTAAAAATAAGCAAAATATCTGAACACATATTTCTCAAAAAAAAAGATATACAAATGGCCAACAAGCACATGAAAAGATGCTCATCATTAGTCATTAGGGAAAAACAAATCAAAACTACAATGAGATACTACTTCACATCCACTAGGATGGCTAAAATAGAAAAGACAATAACAAATGTTGGGGTAATAAAATGGTAAGAGATTGGCAGTTCCTCAAAATGGTAAATGATTCAGCAATTCCTCTCCTAGGTATACATACCAGAGGAAACATATGTCCACACAAAATCTTGTAAGCAGCATTGTTTTTAACAACCAAGAAGTGGAGACAACCCAATGTCCATCAACTGATAGATAAAAGGCATTGTGACATATCAACACAATGGAATATTATTCAGCTGTAGAAAGGATGAAGTACTGACACGGGCTATGACATGGGTGAAAAGATGATGCTAAGTGAAGGAAGCCAGGTCCAAAGGCCACATATTATGATTCCATTTAAACAAAAAATCCGGAACAGCCAAGTCCACAGAGAAAGCAAATTTGAAGCTGCCAGGGACCATGGGATAGGACAATTGGAGTAACCATTAATGGGTACAGGGCTTCTCTTTGAGGTGATGGAAATGTTCTAAAATTACAGCGTGGTGACGGTTGCACATTTTCATGCTAAAGAACACATTAAAGGGATGAATTTTTATGGTGAGATACTCACATATATACTCAGCTTATACACTCACAAATAAGCTGTTACAAAAAAATGTAAAATCCTTTGACAGATCTTCTTTGCCAAGACACTTCAGTAAGTGAAACATTCAAATTTTTTCATCACCTATATCCAGCTAAACCTACAACCTTCATCTCCTGCTATTTTTTTCTTTCTGCCCTAAATTTATCATGCCTTTTTATAATACCATGCCTTTGCACACATTATTCTTGCTGTCAAGAATGCTGCCCCTCTTCTCTTCCTGTTGAACTCTTATATATTCTTCTAGACCAAATAGTGTTTCCTCTAAGAATCATCCCTTACAAGCTGATCATCCCCTCTAGGCTATAAATACTGGTTTGTGCATCTGCCCCTGTTAATAGACTCTGAACTTCCTAAGTTAACTAGACAGCATCATCTTCAGCCCCAGGATCTAATGCTTGTAAACACTTAGTAAATGTTTACTGAATAAATGAATAACAAAATACTCCCTCACTATGGCTAGAAATAGTGCTATTTTTTCCTCCAACTAGTTTAATTGGTAAAAACCATACAAATATAACTTGAGTTCTGGCCTTTGGAGACCAATAAAGTGAAATAATAATACAAATTTGAGGCCAACATAGAGACTTAAGGAAAATTACCATAAAGTAACATTTCATGAGGGTTCATAGTTCAGATACTTATCACTGTTGACCGAACACACTTACCGAAGTCAATACTCTTTTATTCAACATATTAAATGTGTTGTTTAACTCTGGTAACCACAGCTGTGACTTAGTTAACGATCTCAATAAATCCTACTTAAATCAGAGACAGGAAAAAATTATGCAAATGAATTCTTATCTGTTTTTCTGCCCAAGGCATATTTGATAACAGATAAAACATACTCCAAATAGTCTCTACTTAATAGTCAGGAAGCCATTTGAGGCTTTATTTGGATCAAAATCAAATACAAAGAATAGGAGACGCCTGTTACATTCATAAACACTTTTATTTCAGAAAGAAATTACACATTAAAAGGAGGCATAGTTAAGAGCTTACAATCACATATGGAAGTGAATATAGGAAAGTCAACAGTTATTAATATACAAAGCCACGTGATTAAAAAAGACAGAAACAGAGAATGACAGATGGGCTTGTCTTAGACTGATCCACAAAACAATATCTTTTGCTTAAAAACAAGATACTGGTCTTTAAGACAGTTCTTTAGAAAAGAATGTGTCATTCCAAGGGACTTTAAAAATCAAACCATCACCCTGGCCTCCATGTAGGCTGGGTCACACCCACACTCCCCCAGCAGGATGGAAATCACCCATCAGTCACACCTGGCAGCTAGACAGGATGTCTTCCACTAATCTCTTGTAAACCCAGGCATCACCCTTAAGCCGCTGCCTCCTGATGCCTACCACATCGGGTTTTTGAAGCTGGCACACTTCTAGTTCAAACTGCATTGTCACTTTGCCAAAATCTGACTGTGTTTGACACTTCAGTGTATAGCTGTGAAAAACAAGATAAGAAGCCAGTTAGTAAGAGAACCATGAACATTCTGTATGATACCAGAGATTTCTAAGCCTGTAGGAGGTTGGTGAAGAAAATGAACCATTATTTCATGTAAGTAATGTATCACTGCTTACAGTTTCCAAATGACCTAGCTATGCTTTAGTGGTAGCATATGACTGGTGTTTTCTCAGAAGCTAGGATCTTAAGAAAGAATAAGGATGAAAAGGCTTTACCAGAATTTTCCCTTGCTCCAAAGAAAAGTCCCTCTTTCATAGCTATACATGCCATTCATGCTCAAGAAATCTTCTGGCATCCTTTATGCAATTCTTTCAACAGTGTAATCCGAGAACATTAAGCCATTTCCACAATGTTCACAACAAAAGAAGGCACAGGAAAGATTAAGAATATGTTTTGTATGCACCTCATCAGAAACTTCTGTCTTTCAGACAAATAAATCTGAAGCCACTCATCTGCTAGGACACGTGCTTTTCAGTTATTCTAATAGTAATCAGAGGTTTACAAAAGAAAGTCCAGAGACGCTACACTGGGACGTATGGCATTTATAATTAGAACTGCCACCTTATCTACTTTGACAATGGAAAGGCCCAGTCTAAATGAAGCCTTAAACTCATCTTAAGAAATAGGTGTGTTGGTGCTTCCCTGGTGGCACAGGGGGTTAAGCGCCGCACTATGAAGCAATCCGAAGCCAGGGCAGCACGAGTTCCATCCCCGGCCAGGGAACAACCCACATGGCACAGCAGACCTCTCCTGTCTTGCCTGCTGCTCCCCTCAGCAGTGTATTTCAGTACATCTGCCTAGTCTCCTCCCGACTCTGTCTCTGGTGAATCCTCTTACCCTCCGCATCTCTGGCCTGTACCCCAGCTCTTGTATGCATAAATAAATAAATCTTTAAAAGAAAGAAAGAAAGAAAGAAATAGGTGTGTTTCTGAAAAGTTGCATAAATTGATTTCATGCAAATTAAATTGGTTTTTAATTAGTTCACATTATATTAAAGTTTTATTCAGTTGCCTTGCTGATCTCCAATAAACAAACACTAGAACAACTAAAGCACTAGAAATGATAGAATTGATTTTAAATGACAGATTCCTAAATAATTAGAGGCACATGATTAGGTAGCGTTCTCTAAGAAGTGTGGAGAAGTAACTATGTATCTGTTATATAATATGAGGATTCACAAATATCATTCTTTTTTCTTAGTTATGTGTTTGGGGGCTTGATCTCTTAAAAATATTCAGTATCAGAAATGCTAAGGGGGGCACCCTGATAAAGTTCCTGGTGGGAAGATAAAGCATATTACTAATATGGAAGATTGAAAGTCATTCTTCCTGATTGAAAAAAAGATACTAGTGGAATATAAGCAACATCTCTCTAGTGAAAAATCTTTTTGTTGTTGTCCTGCCTTATTACAAAGAAGGTAAAAACATGGGGTGGGGGGGCAGGAAGGATAAAGGCAGAGACCTGGTTGATCAGGAAGTTCAACCTGATAGAGAGATCAGATGCTGAAGGAAATAATTGAAAGTCTTCTAATACAGATTTGGCTAGAGGTTCTGGAACCTAGAAAAGCCCCAAGCACTAAGACCAGGTCATAGTGCATGAAATATGTTCCAGCAATACCTAGTGAAGGGTTCTCCAAGGTGCACTTGCCAACATTCACAGGGAGTGAAAGCAAAATTACTTTTGCAAAAGACTGCTACTTACATGTTTTTGTTAAATCTATTAGCAACTCTTCATAGTTGCTTTAATAATGAATTTTAAAGACACATTACTAAGTGGATTGCTTAAAAATATGAACATTTTAGGTAACCAGAAAGGTATTAGCTAGTCAGACCAGGAGATCATAACCAAGGAAGTCTGGATGGCAGTTCAATCAACAGTGGGAAAGTGTTTAGGTGAAATAACTTCTTAAAGTACTGAAAATTCAATCATGCAAAATAGCAAGACATAAAGAGAAGGATTCTATATAAATGGTGAATTTGTTTGAAGTACCCCATAAATTGAATTATAATTTGTAAATATTTTGGAAAGCAGAATATCAGTTGAGGATGCAAAAGAAATCTGGAAGAAGTTTTAATTTTCTTATTTGGAAAATCTAACATTGAAATTGGTAACAATATGGGTGCTTGAAAATATCTATAGTTCATAAAAAACAAAAGAGAATCAATTATAGTAGCATCGCTTACACTACTATAAAAGTTTTTTAGAACACAGTGGGAGAAATTAATTTTTTTAAGTGGAGAAAGGAATCAACCCGTATTTTCTCAAAGCTGAAAGATAACAAATTATAAATGCAACATCCTTTAAATGAGCTGCTTACCCCTTTTGTACAAAGTCAACGTGCTTCTTTGGAAGAACAGACATGATTTCATTCAGGAGTTGATCTGGATTCACTAATTTGGTTGTAGTCACATTATAGTGAAGCTTAAAAAAAGAAAAAGGAGTGAGAAATAAATCTTTACAAAGATCATCCTAGCTGAAAGAGAATCCAAAAGCTCCTCAATATAGTTTCAAATGGAAATATTTCAAGAAAAATACTGAAAAGATTTACATTGAACTCTTGGTAAAGTAGATTAAGTTTAATCCAGGTGCACAAATACAATGCACTGAGAAAGCTTAGAGAAATCATATATATTAGTAAGTACATGCAGAGAATTCTTTTTATACTTTCATTTTTCTTTTCTACTAATCTAATCTCTTTCAAGAAATTAGTAAATGTTGAATAATATCTATGTTTGAACTTCACGTCTTTCTCCCCTATTATACCACAATAAAGACATTAAGTCTTGAAATATAGACTGTGGGACGAGGAAGAAATATCCTAGAAAATTTGGTTTGTATATAGTTGGGTATGTTTCCTTAATTCCTTCTTTAATGTTTTCTTAATTCTTCCCTTAATATTAGAGAACTCTAGGAACTGGTCTATGACAACTGTATAAGAGAATTAATATAAAAAGTATTCTTTAAAAAGGAAAGCCACTTCGGAGAAGTTTCTTTTTAGCTTTTCTGCCCATTTTATGACTGGATTATTTTCTTTGTTTTTTGTTGAGTCTCATCAGCTCTTTAATGGCCAACAGGCATATGAAAAAATGTTCAACATCACTTGCAATCAGGGAAATGCAAATCAAAACTACAATGAGATACCATCTTACACCAGTGAGAATGGCACATATTAAAAAAACTAGCAACAACAAATGTTGGCGAGGATGTGGAGAAAAAAGAACTCTCCTGCACTGCTGGTGGGAGTGCAAACTGGTCCAACCACTATGGAGAGCTGTGTGGAGATTTCTGGACCTACTAAACATAGAGCTTCCATATGATCCAGCAATTCCACTCCTAGGTGTTTACCCAAAGGACATAGAAACATCAATTCCAAAGAGCACCTGCACCCCTATGTTTATAGCAGCACTGTTTACAATAGCTAAGCTTTGGAAACAACCCAAATGCCCAAAAATAGATGACTGGATCAAGAAGATGTGGTACATATACACCATGAATATTACTCAGCATTCAAAAAAGATAAACACATGCAATTTGCAGAAACATGGATGGCGCTGGAAGGGATCCTGCTCAGTGAAATAAGCCAGAAAGAAAAAGAAAAATACCGGATGGTCTCACTCATAGCAGGACTAGAAAACCTAAATAAGGGACCAGGAAAAAGAATAACTATAAGAAGAAAAAATCAAATTCAACAAAAACTATGAACCAGAGACATACTATGGGGGGTGGGGGGAGGGAAAGGAAGGTTTGGTGTCAAAATAGGGGGTTGCCAATGGTATGGGGAATATAAAAATAAAATAATAAATAAAAATAAAATAAAAAGGAAAGCCAAATAAGTTTTTTTCTCATTGAGAGGAAGTTTCATTCCTAGTTGGAAGATCCCTCCATTCATTATTCAACAACCATTTACTGAAGGCTCACTGTGCAATCTGGCGCCATTTTTAATAAGTGAAGAGAGGATAAAACCCCTATCTTCCTACTAGTAACTTGGTGTCACAAAGGCAATAGCTTGATAGCACTGTCTTGATTACCCCTGCGCCACCAGGAGGGCCTTAAATCTAGGTTTTAAACATCTTGATTGTGGTGATGGCGTGTTTCACAACAGGTACATATATAATGCGAAAGCATATTAAGTGTGCACTAAATAGCTGTATAATTTATAGTACGCCAAGTATACCTCGGTAAATCTGTATTTTTTTAAAAGTTGCTATAAAGAAATACTAGATAATAATAGCACAGGTGAAATCTGATATGGAGGTGAGTTAAATGAATGGAGTTTGGGGATCCCAAGTTCAAGTGATAAAGGAAAAAGTGGCCCAGCTACGACAGGCCCCCCTCTTTCCCCTGACTCCAATCCAGGGCTTTCACCAAACTAAACTGGCTTTGTCAAGATAATAATAAACTGAATTTCAAATCAAAATTTAAGTAATTCCTTATATAAAATAATTTATTTAAATTTCAGATTTTTATGGATTGTTTCCTTAAAAGAACTTAACTACGGGCCTCCCCGGTGGCGCAGCGGGTAAGCGCTGGGTTGCGAAGCTGCCCGCAGCCTTTGCAGTGCCGGTTCGATCCCCGGCTGCTCCCGGCCACGAAGGAGGGTCCCACATGGTGCGCAGACCCTCCTGCCGCCCGCTGCTCCCTCAGCAGTGTTCTTCGGTCCTTCTGCCTGTTCTGCTCCCCGCTCTGGCTCTGGTGATTCTCTCACCCTCCCTGCGCTTCTGACTGTACCCAGTGCTTGTATAACAAACAAACAAATAAATAAATAAATCTTTATTAAACAAAAAAAAAGAACTTAACTACATATGATTTGTTACCTTAAAAAAACTAAGAGACTTTAAAGAAATCTAGTCCACTCACCTTTCGTTTTCTTATCCCGTCCTTGGCAGGGCCCTTCCTTTTGTTCCTGGTAAGCACTGTGATAACCTTATCCAACCCCCTTTCAAGGCTCCCAAACACTTTAGTTCCTTTTCTTTTTGGCGTGTCCTCTACATGTACTTGGTTGAGATCCAGTTCCACTGAACGGCACCTTAAAAAAGAAAAAACTCGTGTAAAGCTGGGCTTCCTGGCTGCGGGCCCTCACAGGGTTTTCTGTGCTGTTCTTTAGATGTGCCTCATTCAGGTACACCATGACCTGACCATCCGCCTCCCTCAGGAGCATGGGCACGATCTCCCACTGGAATGCAGCCATCACCTGCAAGTCACTGCCACTGGGCAGAATTATTTACCCCTACCATTTTTTCCATGTGAAATATACAGAAAAGTCAAAATAGTACGGTGAACAAATGAACCGTCACATACCCTCTTAGATTCAACAACTGTTAATATAGTGCCATACTTGCTTTCTCTACTGATAGACAACACATGAAGTGCATGTACAGCTAAGCCATTGGAAAGTAACCTGTCTGAAGATATTACAACCCTTCACTCTGAAACACTTCAGCATACAAATCCAATACACAGGGACATTTGCCTATGTGAACCTAATACCATTATGACTTCAAGAAATTAATAATGCCATAGTATCCTCTAATATCCTGTTTACATTCTAATTCCACCAACTGTCCTCAAAATGGATCCTGCTTTTAAAAACTTGCTATAAAAGACAACGAAGAGAGACCTTTCCTGCAGAACAGAAATAGGTTTTCTTTGAAACACCACTTTGTATCTTTGTTTACAGGTAACAGTGTAAGTGGATATTTATACCCTACTGGCAGAAGAGTAGGGAAAGATGGACATTAGAGAGGGAACTATGTGGCTGGGGGCAGGACCACTGTCGTCCAGCCTGCCATTAAGATACTGGTCCCACTGCTGGTGAATTTCACAATCCCACGCCATAGGAAGGCAGTGGCTTTCCAGTAATGGCGACAGTCCTCATATAGACAGACATTCCTACAGTCTCTGACAGAACCTATGTGATAGTTTACCTTAATCAGATTTGTCCTACATGGCAAAAGAAATCTGATTATAGTAACTAAAGATGAGAAAGTCTAAAGAAAAGGGAACACTTACCGCCTCTCAGGACTAATGACACCTGTCATTAGCTTCTCTTCTCCTGCTGAATTTAATGGTGTTTTAATTGGGGTTTCTCTCAGGCACTGGTTTCTAACTATTAGAAAAACAACAAACACAAACCACATGTAGCTGACAGACTATGATATAAAAATTTCTTATCAATAACCCATTTACCACCTCATTCATTGACTCAGAAATATTATAATTGTTTGGCTGGTGATGTCAAGGCTCTCATTCTTTAAAGAAATATTTCCTGTAATCAATAATAAAACAAAACCATTTTACTTTTTCCTCATTGTAAAACTGAGGTAATGCTTATGGTTTTATTATAAATACCATATGACAAATCTAAATAGGACATATGTATGCTGATG
>NW_023604885.1:0-31205 GCF_014898055.3 Talpa occidentalis
CAAGGTGACCACAAAAATGTCAGGCACATAGGTCAAGGGAGTTAGGCTTCATTAGCCAAGGCAGGAGAGCAAGATAGGGAGGCAAGTGTGCAAAGGGCAGAGGATTGAAGAGACCGTCTAGCTTAGGGGATGTGTGGACTTTATACAAATTGTTATCCCTTGTGATACCTTTGCTTGGCCCTCAGGGGACAGAGAGACAGCCCAGGCCAAGGGCTAAGGGAAATCACTCTGGAGACAGATCTTTTTCCCAGATGGGAATCTTAGTCTCTCACTGGCTGTGTGAGTTAGATGAGCTCCTTAACACCCTCATGTCTTAGCTGTGTTGTTGGGACAGGAGCTTTGTTGCTGCTTTGCAGCGGGAAATGCCATGAGGGTCACCACATAAGGGGTACAGTAATAGACCTACCTTAGGAAGTTGTCTAACAATGGGAATTAAACGAGTTCATTCTTAGAAAGTGACTAGTTTTGGGGCCTCCCTGGTGGTGCAGGCAGTTGAGCACTGCACTGTGAAGCTGTCTGCAGCCTCTGCAGCATGGGTTCGATCCCGGGCAGCCGGCCGAAAGAATCCCACATGGCGAGGCAGACCTCTCCTGCCTCACCCGCTGCTCCCCTCAGCAATGTATTTCGTCAGTCTGCCTGATCTGTTCCCGCTCTGTCTCTGGTGAATCCTCTCACCCTCCTGTGCATCTGGCCTGTACCCCTGTTCTTGTATAAATAAATAAATCTTTTAAAAAAAAAAGGAAGTGACTAGTTTTGTGTCTAACCCATGTCAAATGCCCAAGGAGTATTGATCACTACCAGCGGGCTACCTTTTCCTTGGGAAAATGCAATTGTAGAGACATGGATATCAGATTGGAGGAAGTTGCCCTCTGAGAAAGAAATGGCAGTCTATTTTTCTAAATGCCACCCTAGTCTTTTAAAGGAACTTCCAAACGATGCCACTGGCATAGTGGGGAAACTTTATGAAGGTAGTGACATTCAGAAAGGAATTGAGAAGCTCTCCTACGGCACGAGAAAGCTCAGGAATGTCTTCTGCCAGAAGGCGCTCTTCTCTCAGACACACTTGAGAAGCAGGGTTGTGGGGGCTCTCCTGGCTCGACGGGAACACCATCTTGAAATGGGCTCACACAGAGAAACTGATGGGAGAAGAGAGTCAGCCCTCAGCCTGCACAATGCATGGTGAAGTCTGCCTTTCACGAGAAGGATGTTGTGGTTTGGGCTGGTTTGTGGGGGCACAGCAAGGTGAGGCTGTTTCAGACAGTATTTGGTGTTGCTGTCTCCCTGCGGTTAGCGTGAAGTGAGCAAAGACACAACAGCATCTGCTTGGAGCTGAGCGCTCAAGGCGAGGATGGAGCCCACCGTGGCCTTTGGGGCTTTGAACTGCAGCCACAAGACTCTCGTGGCACTTCTTTCCAGATTTGTTTTGACACCAGCTTGAAAACAAAACTTCACTCTACCCTTAAGCTAAGCATTGGAGTGAATGTGCTGGTAGGTTTGTTTATCCTTGCCTCACCAGAATCTTCTATGATGCCTCTGGTAAGCAGAAGATGCTTTGCTAAGTCTTTGTCAGAGAATATGGCAGACAAACTATTGGAAGCAGAAACAGGCAACCCAAATTTGTAATTTTTGATAATATGTCAAATACACCAGTAAAATTGGGGGATGTATAATATTATAGCAGCATCTCCTCAAATTTGTTCAACGGAGATGTCCCTCTTGGTTCATTAACCCATTCCATATTTATTGTGTCTAGTGAATGACAGAAGTTAGGTGAAGCCGAGTGTGAGAAAAAAATAAGCATAATGAGAATTGGATTCTATGTAAGGGATGTAGAATTTATTTGATAGCAAGGGGTGAGAAGGAAGCTTTTTAAGTAAAAATGTGACATGCTTTCAGAAAGATTATTTCTGAAAGATTATTTCAGGAGTATGTAGAAGCCAGTTTGCAGTAGAAAAATGAAAGTTTAAAAGGTCATTTTAACGTAGATGAAATAGAAAACTAAGCAGGTGTTTGGAATAGCCTAGAAAGAATAGACTAAGACATAGGAAAAAGAAATAAAACTAAAGAGTAATTGGAGAAAGAGTAACCATTTTTCATTAGCATTTAGATGTGAAGAATTTAATGTTTGATGTGGAATGATGACCACAGAAGGGAAGTTCGTAGGGCTTAACATCATGGAAGCCAAGGGAGAGAGAATTTTTAAAACAAGGGAGTGATTGACAGCAGGACATAATGAGAAAATTGCCACTCTACTTTTATTTTAATGTTATTTGGGAACTTCATGAGGTTTGTTTAGTGTAGTAGTGAGAAGAATGTAAGTTATTTTAGGGGTCATACATGATTGGTTGTAACCAAGAGAAATTAGAGAAATATCAATGAACTTTAAAAAAAATGGTTCCTTGAATTGAGGCTACCACGGGGGAGGGTGTGTGAGGGAAGTAATGGGGGAGGGGCCCAGTAGACTCTGGTGGAGGACTCTGGGTGCTTTGGGTGTGGGCGTGGTGTGGTGACATACAGCTAAAGAGGTGTGAAACTATATCCCTAAATCATATACTGTGTTGAAAACCAACATTACCACATATAAAAAATAATACAATTAAAAACAAACTGGTCCTTTGAAAAGATGAGTAAGATTGATAAATATCAAGCTGAGCTGATCAAGAAAAGAGAAAATATGAATTACCAGCATCAGGAATGAAAAAGGAATAGTTATTAGAGAACTTACCAATATTAAAAGGATAATAAAGAAATATAAAAGCAGCTTCTTGCCATAAATTTAACAACTTCCATGTAATAGAAAATTTCTTGAAAGACACTAAAACTCACCCTAGTAGAAATAATATGAATAATCCTATGCCTATTAAATAAACTGAATCCATAAACAAAAAAGCTTTCAACAATGATAACTCCAGGTTAGGATGACTTTATTGGAAATCCAACCAAATACTTAGGAAGGAAAATTAATTCTGAATACATACTTCTAAAAAATAAAAGAGGAAATATTACCTTATTTATGAGGTCAGCATTAACCTGAAATAAAGCCAAATGTAATAAATATAACTACAGACCAATATCTCTAGTGAACAAAGACCAAAAACAAACTCAATAAAACATTAGTGACTCAAATTCAGTGATATTCCAAAAGTATACGATAATCCTGGAAGGCAAGACAGGGTCATCATTCCACATCAAACATTAAATTCTTCACATCTAAATGCTAATGAAAAATGGTATGGCCATGTTTTGAGAGAGAAAACAGTTCCTCCAGGGGTGAGCAGAGTAGAGCAGAGGAAGAGTCCCCCCCCCCCCATAGCT
Organism: Talpa occidentalis; assembly: GCF_014898055.3. Classification (NCBI taxonomy): domain Eukaryota; kingdom Metazoa; phylum Chordata; class Mammalia; order Eulipotyphla; family Talpidae; genus Talpa; species Talpa occidentalis. The sequence goes on from NW_023604885.1 coordinate 3,316, forward strand.
AATTCCTGAACATATTTGTTACTGAGAAGAAGTAACCAGGGGGCAGTGTCTGAAAATAAATATAGGAAATAATGACTAGGAAGGGAACAGGACCACAGCACAGTAGGAACAAATGCTTAGACCTCAACATGTTCAATATTCTGGGACTGATGGAGAGGAAAAGAAAGTAAGTGTGGATGATGCGGAGACTCCAGGACACAGGGCACAGGCACCTGTGTGTCCTGTCAAGGAAAGAAAGATGAGAAGATTCGCTTTGGATGGTCTCAGTTCTCAGTGACCCTCTCCAAGGGAAGCTGGGGGTGGGGCAGGGCTGGGGGTGTGTGTGTAGAAAAAAGAGCCTGGGTTTTGGTGCTGGTCAGATGCTGGATCTAAATCACAGTGCTGTCAGGAGTCAGTTGTATGATCTGCATAAGTCACTTAAGAACTTCCATGAACTTCTGTATACTTAGGTGAACAGGAGAACGATTAACACTGACTCCAAGCATTACTATAAGAGTAAATGAAAAAAATTATGCCTGCACCTAGCACAGCTCACAGCACATAACAAGTGCTTAACACACATTCTTTAGAGATATACATTTTTACTTTCTGCTTCTTGATTATAAAGAAGGGTGAAGCGTTGATAAGATTTTGAAGAAAAAGAAAGACTTGGATCAGAATATTTGGGAAAAGCAATTGGAATTTGACTAAAAACATACGAAAATGAGCAATTAGAGGTTTTAGGTTAAATGGATTGTGCTACAATAGCCAAGCATTTTGATAGTGGAATGTGGTTTATCTAAAGCACATAAAACACAGGCTTAGATGTTTTAGTTATTTGTAAATAAAGTATAAGTCATCAGTTTCTTTTGGTCACCAGTCTCCTCAAAATTTGCATGTCCGCATGCACTACCAGTGATGGCTTTGGCATCCTGGATTGCAGTGAGAGTTATTTTAACAATGTATCCAGGGGGAGGGAGCAATTAGGATGAGATGCAACATTCATTTCACGAAAGCTGGAGAGCATTTAGTGCAATGATATTTAGTACAAAAGCTGTATCAGAATGATTTGAAGACGCCTGGACATTTACTAGAATTGTAAGACTTGACTGAGGTGATTTCCTAAGATAGTCTTTCTTTCCCTGGGAAAATCTCATGCACTCTCTGATGGTGAAATTCTACCTGTCAGCTGCTCCAGGACCTGCAGTGAGCAAACATTCATCTCCCTCGGTCACGCCAGGCCACCGTAACTGCTCAACTCTCCTACTGAAGGTTGAGTTTGTGCTGGCGGACCTCCCATGTGCTCAGCTCTCAGCTTAGGTCTTTGCTAGTCAGACGAGTTAGAGGGCCTCTGGAGGGCGATTCTACAATTTCCTAATTTAACAACCTGCGTAAGAAAATTATTGCAGAAGGATGCTGTTGTTTCTGCTTTTAAGTTTTTCCTTTAATGTGATGTTGTCTCGTCGTGCTCAATCTTTAATGGAATCTGGATTAGTTTAATGCCCATGTCCTTTTCAAGACATTTTTATTTATTTGAACTCTATTTTGAGATATTACCCTGTTCCCCGGTATAGAATAACTACAATTACCGGGTAGTAACTAGAATTGCATGTGAATCAACTAAGTTAAAATTTTAATATTTCATGCAGTTTCTTCTTCATCTCTCAGGCATGCTTCTGGGTACCGTTCTCTATCATCTGGAAGACAAGGGTTCTGATCATGGAGCCTTGAGGAAACCTTAGCCCACAGAAGTAAATTTAAGAAATGTGCCACTCTCTAAAAATTCCTTGTTGTCTAAATGTGTTATTTCCACTCATTTTGCACAAATATATCAACACAACTTAAAGCTAGCTATAGTTTTAGTAATGGGTCTGGGGCACAGAAATAAGGGAAATACACACAATCCATGACTTGAGGGATCTCACAACCTAGTGGGGTGACAGTCAAACAAAAGAGTAAACATAGTGTTTGATGTGTCATTGATAAGTGCAATGAAAGAATTAAAGTGGAGTGAGGAGTGAGGGATGGTGGGTTGTTTCTATTTTGTATTGGGTATTAAAGGAAGTCTTTACTGTCAAAGTGACACTTGATCAGAGACCTGAAGGCAGTCAGGAGTCATATGGCTATTTGGGAGAAAATCATTCTTGTAGAGAGAAGAGCATGTGCAAAGGCCTTGAGGTGTATTTGTTGCTTAAGCAGAGTGAGCAAGGTGAATAGTAGAATATATCAGAGAGGTGGCAAAGGTGAAAACCAAGGTGAGGATTTGGGCTAGACTGCATAAGATGAGATGGAAATAGAGCTTTGACCTGACTTGCATTATTAAAGCCTTTCTCTGTCAGCTATCGGGGGCCAAGAGCAGAACTAGGATGAGTGGGTTAGGGTCTACTGCAAAATCCAGGCACGAAATGGTGGTAGCTTGGACTATACTTCTAGTGGAGGTGAGCAAGGAAGATCACATTCAACATACACTTGAAGATATTGTCTACCCAGTTTTCTGATGGACTGAAAGTAGGCTATGAGGGAACGTGGGAAGTGAAGGATAACATCAAGATCTTTGGCTTGAAAAATAGGAAGGACAGAGTTACCTGAAATGGGAAGGCTGTGGGAGGTGCAGATTTGAGGACAAGGAAAATCAGGAATTCAGCCATGTTGAGTTTGAGATAATTTGTCATCCGTGTGGAAATCAGGTGGACAGTAAGAGAGATGTTTGGGTTTGCAGGGGAGGGGCGGGGGTGGGAATAGACATTTCAGCTTTAGTCGCTATAATGCCCTCAGAAGCAAGGAAATGGATGGATCATCTGGGCACTGATCAAGGAGGCTGTGTGATGGGGTCGTCCAACAATTACAGGTTGAGTAGAAAAGGGGGATCTGGTGAGAGATCCTCAGAAGGAGCAGCCAGGGAGGAAACCTGAAAAAGAATCATGGAAGGCCCACCACGGAGAATACATTATTACTCACTGCAAAAAAATACCACTTTCTTAAGTATCGCTGAACTTGAGTCACTAATTTATAAAACAAGAGACGTAATTGACTAAGCACATCTATCTATAAAGGGAAAATTAGATTTAGAAAGAATTATGAACAGACGACAGGGCGTGGGGACGGCAGGACAGTGCTTACAGTTCACAGTGCTGCGTCCTTCCCAGTCGTGGGGTGAACTTTCAAGTTTTATGCTCACAGAATGAGAACTAGAAAGAAAGTGGTCACAGTTGTGTTACCTCGATATGGAACTTTGGGGGACTTTTCACTAAATCTGCCAGATGTAGATTCTCATAGGGATTGTACCTGTCATATGGGTGTGTTTTTTTAATGTACTGTTCTAGTGACTTCTATTTTCAGGGTCACTTCAAAATGCACTCTTTCTTACTTTGGATTTTTGCTCTGAAATGTAAAATTTATTACAGAATGTTCTCTGCATTCAGAAAGGCCCTCTTTTCAGTGGCCCTCGGAACCTGCCAAGAATCATCTCTATACTTTCAAGCATAACCCATGACAGACACTGTATTCACATCCGATGTGTGGAAGATTCACTGCCAAATTATAAAATCCACCTTCCTTTCTTCATTTCTTTCCTCTGTGAGTCTTGAAGGAGAGCTTTCTCCATCACTTCCTTGTACATGCTCATTTCTTTGCAGAATTAGTTTAATATCCTAGAGAAGGGATTAAAAAATTACAAATATTAACAAGTGATGTAGGACTAATAATGATTCAGTGTATGGCAGTGATGAAATTGTAAATTGGTTTTCTTTGTTTTTCTGATTTGTCTTTTAATGAACTTTTCTAACTGTATTTTTTTTTAAAGTTTGTTTCTTCTTTTTTTTTTTTAAAGATTTATTCATTTATTTATACAATCACTGGGCACAGTCAGAAGCGCTGGAGGGTGAGAGGATTCACCAGAGCCAGAGCAGGGAACAAAACAGGCAGAGTGACAAAATACACTGCTGAGGGGAGCAGCGGGCGTGGCAGGAGAGGTCTGTCGCGCCATGTGGGACCCTCGCCTGCAGCCGGGGATTGAACAGGCACTGCAGAGGCTGCAGGCAGCCCTGCAGCCCAGCACTCAGCCACTGCACCACCAGGGGAGGCCCTCTAACTGTATTTAATAATACAATTTTTCCATTCTAAACTTTAGTAAATTGTTTTTATTTTTACTTTTCTCCCTTGAGAAAAAAATGTTCTTTATTTAGCTTGAATCCTGTCCTACTAGCTGTACCCTTGGAAAGATAGTAAAGGTCTTGGAGTCTCTATTTCCTTATCTAATAATGAAGTTGTTCTATTAGATTAAATAATAACTGCAATAATTAAAAAGAGCATGGCACATAGTGGGCAAGTCAAAAGATTATTTCCCTATTAATGAATAAAACACCATATTCACCTTCTACTATGGGAACAGCCCAGTGCCAAATTAGCCACATCAATAAATTTGTAGAATTCTAGAACAGCAGATTATTTGGTGGGGAGAACTTTTCTCACTCCACTATTTTATTTTAGCATCAGGGATAGAATGCTTTTTTCTTCCCCTAGCCATCTGAAATACCTAACTAGCTTACATTTTAAATTGCAGATACTTTTTAAAATAAACTGAAAATTTTATCATAACATAGAAGGGGCCCAAACAAGTAAAAAACAGAAAATAAAATTTAGGCAGTTTCTAGTTTTCTTATTTTATGAATTTAGGGAAGTGTTATAAGAATTTAAGTTTCTTTTCCCAGAACTGAGTTCCAAAGGTTGCAATTTGACTGTGGTCATTTTACTGAGGAAGATGAATTGGTTCCCTGTCTGAGCTGTGACCCTGCTGGGTGGCACAAGGGTCTATCAGCCATTGCCAGGAATCATGGTGAATCATCTTCTTGAGGGAACTTTTGGTTTATAAACACAGATTAATGTGAACATAGATTGTGTTCTTGAATGAACAACTGAAAAAGAACAGCTGTTCATCACTGGCCTTTCTTATCCTATCTACCACACTGCTGAATAATGTATCATCTGTGAATACTCTGGTCATACGTGTTAACTGAGTGTTAACTTGGGGATGAAGGAGTGGCCTAACCTGGTGACTTTCTGTCACGCCATTGCAAGGGGAAAATCGTAAGTTCCAGATGTTTAAACCAGACCCTGATAAGTTTATAGCTGAAATCAGGGGCCATAATTTTCACTAGCATTTAGTTAAAAGGGAAAAGTCTGGCAGTCTAGAAATGTTTGCGTGGGTGCATTGAAAATGCAAAGCACGGAAGCAGCCATCATATTTTGTTTTAAAGATAAAGGAGAAGTTTCATGAATATCTTCAAGTCAGATACCTTGAAGAGAAAGTGGGATCAAAGTCCTCTCAAGTCACATTTATAAGGATAGGTATTTTGACTTTATGTAGTTGGGTCCTGGCTCACTTGTTTATTAGAAATATTCCTGTGACATCCTGATTTTAACACTGAAAGATTTGCTATCTTCTTTTGAATAGTAACCTTCATTTTAAGGATACATGCTTGATTTACAGGTTTGTTAAAAGAAGTGTACATTTATTCAACAAGGACACTACATTTGCTAGGTTGGCATAGGAATTTGTGTGTTCACTTACATCTGTAAACATTTGTCATAAGCAGCTAATCAACTTTGTTCAAAAGCAGCTCAGTTATAGTATTTTATTGACCTGGTTACATTAAACCAATGTATTTTTTTTTAACAACTTAGGAATATTAGTTAAAAATAATCTCCATAATAACCTCCATCATAAGGTCTATGAAAGAAGAGGTTAAATGACTTTAAACAAACAACTCTAAAATCCAACATAAAAGCTGGATCTTCCACATAAGTATTGACCACATAGGGTTTCCTGAGACTACAGTTTGGATTCCTTGTCATTGTGGCATTGCAACGGGAGAAACTTCTTTCTTTCCAAAGAGTAGACACTACACTCAGGAGATGGAAATGCCAACTGATTAGTCCATCCACAAATAAATCACATGACTCAGAAATAATTCATGGGCACTGCAAGCATCATCATCACCATCACCAGCATCTCCAGCATCACCAGCATCACCATGCACCATCACAAATCTCTAACATTTATTGCCGCTTTCTGTCTGCCCGGCAGAGTCAAGCACTGAACTAGCATGAAGTCATCAAATCTGTACAAGAATCCTACAAGGTATGTGTGCTAGTTAACCCTGTTTTAGGATGGGGAAACCAAGGCACTCTGAGGTCACTTGCTCAAGGCCACACAGTTTAAGGTATGAACCCTATCAACATGGTTCTGAACACTCACTCCTAACCCACAAAGAAGCCGCCTCCCAAGAGGAGAAAAAGTAAAACATCAAAAGTTACTCATACACTCATAAAATACACACTCATATATTTTAAAAAGTTGCTGCTTCTAAACAAGGTTCTAAACAGGAACCTTGTAAACACAGAGCTCTCAGGCAACAACCTCCACTTCCCACTGTTTATGACAGCAAACAACATTTTAACCTGAAAAACCACACTCTAGCTTTTGCTCTACTTATCTGGAAAGATCTTTAAATAACATCACTGTGGTTAAAGTTCATTTTCAAATGTGATCTATTTGCTTGTACATGGATATCTGGAGCAAAAAATGATGACTGGACAAGTGTGATAGCTCCTGAGTCTTTAGAGACTATTTTTTCCTCTTTTTTCTTATCTTTTTTCTTTTTGTGTTCATTCTCTCTCTCTCTCTCTCTCTCTCTCTCTCTCTCTCTCTCTCTCTCCCTCCCTCCCTCTCTCTCTCTCCCTCTTCTTTCTTTTGTCCTCCTTTTATTTTTTGGTTAGTAAAAACGAGAACGGCGAACTTTATCGGCAAGGCAACCTCTTTCATTTTAGAATACTAGAATTTAGGTTTGCCAGTTCATAAGCTCAGCTCTCTTTGACTCATGACCGTATGAATGAGTCCTGCTTATGGGGCTCACTGGCCTCTGGGATTCCTCACCTTGGGCTGGGAAGGAGATGTGAAGGGCAATGGGAGAGCAGCAGATGAAGTGGCTGTCTGGGCAGAAGCCTCCTGGCAAGGAATGAATGAACAGATGGATGGACTGACTGACAGACAGTCTCCCTTTCCTTCTGCTGCAGGAGGGCCAGGCGATGCTCAGTCTGAAACTGGCTCCTAGGAGGCCAGGCAGCTCCTGACCCATGCACCAGGCAGAGCCATCCCATGCACCAGTGAAGATTTGGGGGATGAGCGGAGGTGGTTTTCATGGTCAACAGATCAAGGGGCTCCTGGAATATAGGGGTAGGGGCCCTGCATGCTACCATGCTGCCACTCCTGGGACAGCTGTGCTCACAGAGAAGCTTGCTGTTCAGATGCCAGCTGACCTGAGAGGTGTCCTGCAAGGTGAGGAAATGAGGGACACACCCAAAGCAGAAAGAGCTCCTTGAACTCCAGCTTTCTCTGGAAGCCCGAACACCACTGGGGACTGAATGCCGAAGGCAGTCATCTGTTGCCATATTCTTTTCTTGGTAAATGCTGAATGGCGTCCTTGTTGCAAGTTAATCATATTTAGTCATTTTGCCCAGAAGAATGTTCCCAAATGGTTCTCTGTACAGAGTTTTTTTGTCCCATTAGGGAGGAGATCATTGTGCTATCATTTTATACTCCTACTTGTTCTTGGTAATAGAAGATATACTCTACTATACATAATTCCAGGGGATTTTGAGAATTATTTTGCTGGCTTAAAATCAGGGGGCTGTTCCCTAAAATGTGAAATAACATACAGGAGAAAGAGCAGTCTGCAGTGCTGGGCATCTGGAGACACCGTATACATGACATTTGCGGAGGAGAATGTGAGAGGGAGGGACCCGCAGCTGGCCACTCTCCCCCATCCTGACTCTCCCTCCTCCCTCCACAGTTAGTACTGAGTGCTCTGCCCACTGATTTCTAGGGTAACACTGAGTAAGTGGGGAAGAGGCTGGTTTTCATGAATGAAAGTGTGAGAGATAAGATACGGAGACATGTAATACATGACTTTCAAAGCAAACAATATTTGTGATATGTATGAACACAACTTGGAACAACTGCCCAATCATCTTTCCAAATATTTTGGCCCTATCTAAATAAAGAGAGACAAATAATAGTTTAAAGAAGAATCGTTTAAAAGACATAATGATGTGATGTGGTTAAGAAACAAAGGCTCAGGGCTATAGAAGTCAGCCCAGCATCCCCTGCTGAGAAGCCAATTTGTTTTCTATTGTTTTTTTGAATTGAATCCGGATTTTCCATTTGACTTCTGGGTCCTTTGCAAATCTTATAACCTGATCTTGCTAACTCAATGGAAATCACTTTAATCCCCCACAGAATGCTCCTCAAAGGGTCAGTTCCAGGTCCTCCTCTGCAGCCCCGCTCCTAGGCCTCTCCGCTCACCTACGCTGCTGCCTCCTCTCTACCCCAACAGAAAAATCTGTGTAGACCTCCTGTCCTCTCACTCCACTTTCCAAAACCCTGGGCATCTTTGAAGACTCAGCTGCTAGCACAAAAACATCTTATGCTCTGAAATCCTAGCATTATGCTTGGGTGCTTTTCCTTTTTATTATTCTCTTGTAGTTTCTTCATATCAACATTCTCTTGCCAACAGAAGTAGAATTTGCTTGAGAGTAGCAACTGAGTTTGATACGCACTGTTCTTTCTTCCACAGAAAGCGCTCAGTGTCGAGCAGCAATGCTAAGAGCCATCAGGGCCGCAGCACCTGCATGTGTCAGACACCACGACAGGTACTTTCAGTGCAGGATCTCATTTGATCCTCACCCCAGCCCTTTGAACAGGAATGGCAGTTATCCCCTTCCAGTGGGGTGAGAGCCAGGATTGAAAGAAAGTTAAGGTCACGAGGACACAAAATTAAGTTAAGGTTAGAAGTGGACACAAAATCCTGTCCTGTGACATTCTGATTTCAGGGCCTGTGTTCTTGAATGCTATCACCACACCACAGCTGGATATGCTAACTGACTGCTAGAAATAAATTTCAATTCATATCAACATAGGTGATACAATTTAGGTGACCAAGGATCAGCAATTTGGAATAAATAAACCTATGAATAAAGATATTTAAGGCTGGATCATCTCATTTCTGGGTATAGGAGGTTATGACTGAGAAGTCAGGAGACAGCATTCAGATCACCTGCATTTTTCAAAGTGAAAGTGCTTTTTTCTTTAACGCAGCAAACCCTTTGTAGTCCAGTAAACAACCAGTAGGAGCCGAAGGGGGAACCTTATACGGCTGAGGGTTGAAACAATTTGCCACACCTGAAAGGCGGTCACTGTTGCCTTCCTTGCTGCTGGAGGCCTGACCTGGCACCTTGGATGCACATCCATCTCCGGGGCTGAAACTCACTGGTCTGTGTGAGCTCTGAGCTGGGTTCTTTCCTTCATTCCATTCTTCTGCTGGATTGGACTGGCCTCTAGAGTTTCCTTTTCCCAGCCTTCAACACTGTTTCCCTGGTGGCACTGACACATATCTGTCCTAAGCGCTGTCATTGTGGTGCTAGGACAATGTGCCAGGACAGCAGAGGATGATCGTGCTAACTCTTGGCTGGGGATCACGGTCCTCGGTTCTCTTGGGCAAAAGGGGATTCAATTCTCCATACTCTTTAATCATAGGTGAGGCTATTTAGATGACTGGAATGATTAGAACACTAATACTTCCACTTTTCAGTAGAGTATGAAAACTAACTTTTTCACCCAGCTTAACTATCATTAGTTCCAGTCTTCTGTTACAGATCCAAGTAGCTCATAATCCTGACGAAGTAGCTGCATAGTCATTTTACTGATAGTACTGTCTATATACTGATTGTACCATCGAAGTATTGATAGCATTCCCCATAGTACTGACAGTACCATCCAGACACTGGCACTACTCTCTATAGTACTGGCAGCTACCTCTACTGTGCCAATTTTGCTAACCTTCAGGCACTGTGCCCACCAAGCCATTCTGGTCTGATGCTATTACCAGTTTAGCTTCCCCAGACCTGCCTCTGGCCACTTTCAGTATCTTCCCCTCTCTGTTAGTCCACATCAGAGATGTCCCACCATGTCCTGAACTGAAGGTTCAAAAGAATTAGGACCCCTTTGGGTAATACTCACAGGAATTTTATAGTCTGGATAACTTGAAATCAGGTCTTGAATAAAAGGATGTTTCAACAGAGCAGCAACTTTAATTGGCTCCAGCTCCTTGGCACCTAAGTCCTGAAATACTTTTATGAAGTTCTTTAAAAGAGAAAAAAGTGAGTTAATTAACTGTAATCCTGTACATGTTAAAAAATGGTTTGACTTTCTAAAGGAATTCACTGTAATTTCAGTACACAATGATACATTTGAGACTAGTTCCTCAAACATACACTAACAATTGAGGGCAACTTTTCTGACATAGGGGTTGTCCCCTTCATGAAATAATCCAACCAACCTTGAAATAAGTGCTCTCTGTCATCAAGTGCCTGGAGAACCTGCTAGAGTCCTGCGCTTCATTTCTTCCTTGGAACACCTTGAGTAGCGTTTCCATGGAAATCTTTTCAGTGTTTGCATTTTCAGGACTTTCTTCTTTTTCTTTGCTTTCCTCTTTTGTTTCTCTTTTCTCACTTACAGAATCTTCTTCCTGCTCAGGATACTCCTCAATCGTATTCAAATAGGGAAACGAGGGCTGCACAATTAAAAGAAGGAACATGAAGTCAGACTAGCCCTGCCAGTCATCGAGACATTCAGAAAACACCTGCTTCCTCACATACTTTTTATGCAATGGAATGAGGGTGCTTACTACAACAACTCGGAGATAATACGCGAATTGCACTAGAAAACTTGTCAAAATCCTGGACCAATTCAGCTGGTATTTCCCTTTCCAGCTTTCTACATTGCCAGGTGCATCATAGTCCTCAATAAATGAACACTGGCATGGACCAATATAACCAGTGCCAGATTTCTATACATGATTGTGGATTTTAACATGATTTTCTTTGGCAATTTCCTGCAATCTAGAGTAAGGCAAGTTGATTTCTCAATTTAATAGATGCCGAGAGCTTTGGGAACATTTATTTGGATATGGAGGTTAAGCCCTACCAAACATTCAGATGGCAAAATAAAAAACAAATTGAGTATAGAAGGTCGGGCTGGGGTTCTTTCTGTTGCATCTTGAAACTTGGCCAAGAGCTGTGAACTCAGGCACTGGTGTTTTGAGGATGGTAAAGAATCAATTGTTCATGAAGTAATCTCTTGTACCAACATTCTGAAAAATATTCCTACCCTTTAATGTAGTAATTACAGATCTAGGAATTGATTCTAAAGAAATATTCATGCACATAGAGATGTTTTTTATATGAATGTTCATCCAGTATTATTTACAGCAAGAAGGAAATGCTATCCTAGACTTAATGAGAAGAGTACCAATGTTTATAAGTTTTAAATTTAGTAGAAGCATTGATGATACAGATCAAGTAAGTTCTTTTTAAATTGTCACATAACCCCCACATATTTAAGGAATATGGCACAGAATAAGCTCCAAGAGCTCTGTAGGGACCGTGGGCAGTGTACTGACAACAGGCTGCATTTGTTCTAGCCCTGCATGGTCATCTTACTTCAGCTGGGTTTCCATGTTCAATGGTAAATTGGGACCTTAACCTATGCTGAGAGAGAGAGAGACAATGCTGGACCAGGGGAAGACATTGAATTAAGTCTAAATTTATCTATTGGTCCATCCAGCCACTCATCCATCCATTCATTTATCTCTCTGCCTATACAGTCTCTTCTCCATTTTAAAGAATTGAAAAAAAATTTACATGGCAGAAATGTGAAACTGGTCTTTTTGTCTCCACTTTAGAAGCTGGGAGAACATCACACTGACAGCCCAGCAACAATTTCCCAGGGCAATAGAAAATTCAATACAGCGAGGAGAACAAAGCTGTGATGTAAATAAAACCTCATGCTGGGTGAGGGAAAGGGAAATGAATTCCTATTCAGGGTGCCCCAGAGGTGCTGTGTGAACAAAACACTGTACCTGGGTGTGAGTAAAGGTCTAGTTAGTTTCAGTGATGGAAATACCAAGATGAAATGAAGCAACATGCTCTCCTGCACCGTTGCCATAATCAGGCGGGGACTAGCTTTCAAAGCCCCGATACAATCATCATGGGATAAATGAATTTTTCAACTTTAGCCAAAATGTAATAATTTAAACATTTGCGGTTTTAGAGTGCAGACTCCTTAAATTATTAATGTCAGAAAATGCTTTTAAATATTTTGCTATTTTAATTACTGGAAGATGGTCACAGAATAGCCTTTAGGCAGTGGGAGGTTTTGGAGGAGATTGAGACTGGTGCAGAGGAGCTGGCCCAGCATCCTGGCGTAGCGGAGGGTGTACAAGAAGAGGGGGATTTCTCCAACAGACATCCCTGAAAAGACAATGATTCTTCTTTTTTTTTTTTAATTTTGGAGATGTCTTTTCTTTTTTTCTTTTTAAACGATTTATTTATTTATTTATACAAGCACTGGGTACAGTCAGAAGCGCGGGAGGGTGAGAGAATTCACCAGAGCCAGAGCGGGGAGCAGAACAGGCAGAAGGCCCGAAGTACACTGCTGAGGGGAGCAGCGGGCGGCAGAAGAGGTCTGCGCGCCATGTGGGACCCTCCTCTGGTGGCCGGGGAGCAGCCAGGGATCGAACCGGCGCTGCAGAGGCTGCGGGCTGCTTTGCAATCCAGCGCTCAACTGCTGCGCCACCAGGGAGGCCCAAGAAAATGATTCTTGAGTGTGAGTATGTGACACGAAAGCAGTGATGTGAGTTTGGAGAAGCCAGTGCTTCTGAATGAGCAGTTGTTAATGACATCAAAGCTCATGGTGAGTGAGCCTGCCCTCCACGCAGCCCGACCATGGCTCGGCTACCAGTGCAGGCAGCTCCTCCAGGGCAAATGTGTCCTGCATCATGGTGCCTGGCCAGCCTCCCCATGGTGCAGTCAGTCCAGCCCCACATCTCAGAAGGCAGAACAGGTTAATTCTTGGGACTGGTGTGGGCAAAGTGTCAAGAGCAGAATGGAATGAAACCTATGTGTCTCGAACCCCAGGGCCTCCAACACTCTGCTAAGATGCTCTAACAAGACTTTGAAAGTGTGGGAGATTCAAGCTCATTTACTGAATTCCAACATCAGAACCCCTCACCACACAGACCAGAATGAACTATTTTCCCAAATGTCAACTTATTTAAAGCCTCACGAGGACGAGTGCATTACTCGTGAATGCTTTGCTCCTGAGTTCCTTTTAAATTACCCAGGAAGCCGTGCATTTAAACAGGCCTGTGCCACATTGAATAAAACAGCATGAATAGCAAAATAGAGTAAGGAAGCATGAAATATAAGGGCGCCTTCCAATTGTTTGTGTGGAAAGCAAAACCAGAGATTTGATTAAATGTCTTGGGAGTGAAGATGGATCTGTTGGAGGTGTTATTTCTGAGCAGGCTCATTATGGCTTCCTGGGATGAGGTTGCCCAGGAAACTAGAACACACTTGGAGAGGGCACAGAAGTGGGGCGGAATAATTGGAGGCAGGATGGTGAGGACAGGGGTGAGCAAGAATGAGGGAGGTAGGAGGATCCTGTATTTCAAAAGCAACTTGGGTTCACACCAAATCAGGAATAGTGTGTGTGGTGTGCCAGGCGTGTGCTCTACCTCCCGCCCCTCACCCCGGTTTCATCTTTGTGGGTTATTTCCTGTGCAGTGTCCTTGGGCTTCAAAAGAGCTCTTTAGAGAAGCCCTCTGGGGAGCAGCTTCCTGGGTGGGGGCACTTAGCTTCTGGTGAAGGAGTTGTTCAGGGACAGAGGGATGCTGTGCCTTCCTGTGCTCGCTGGTCTGGCTGCTACCCACCCAGGCAGCTCTCTGTTGCTGTGGCAACGGCTCTAGCACAGGCTTCCTGTTCCCTCTAGGCTTTCAAGTTCACCTCAGCCTCCTGGATCCTGCTACTGTCTCTGCCTGGGATGTCTGCTCTCCTCTCGACCCACGAGATGGGGTTCCATTTCGCCCTCAGTCTTCTTTCTGTTCCATCTGTGTTCTCAGACAATGCTTGCTTGTTACATGGCAGTTACTGGGGTGACACAAAGATTATATAATACACTGTCCCCAACTCAATGTAGAAATAACTCAGTGGAAGGATTCAATAGGTAATCAAACCCCTGCCTTGATTACTAGCTTTCCTTACTTGCCTCCGTTGCCCCCCAGTCTGTTCTCAACAAAACAGCGGAGACATTCCCATATATATTAAATCAGATGGACCATGCTCCAGGGACTTCTCATATCACCCGTGGCAGAGTCAAAGTCAAGCTCTCTACAACCTCTCTCTCCCTCACTCTCCTTCCTGCTGCTCTTCTGTAGGTCACTCTCCCCCAACTGCAACAGTGACATGTTGCTCCCTGAAATACACACCAGCATGCCTCTACTACTGGGATTTTGCATTTACCACCATCTTCACTTAAAATGCTCTATCCCAGATATGAACAAGGCTCTCTCACCTTCTCCAAGCCTTTGCTTATGTGTCACTTTACAGAGTGACATTTTGTGACCACCTGTGTAACACTGCCACTCCTGCCCCAGTTCCTGTGAATTCCCTGTATTTTATTTTAATCCCTATAGCATTTATTTCCATTTACATGGTCTATGTTTTACTTATCATTTGTATTGTCTGTCTTCCTCCACAACTGTTAAGTTCATTGCTGTATGCCCAGGTCGAGAGTGGTTCCCAGCACCCAGAAGTGCTGGATAAATGCTTCTTAAATAACGCGTATGGGCCTGGGATAGTTCTCAGCACTGCCAGAGAGGATCTGAATATGAAGGGGGCTCAGTTGAGAAAGTATGGCTCTGGGGTATCAACAGAACCTTCTTGAATGATCTGGTGGTTCAAATAGGGGTGGATGCTGGGGAAGCCTCAAGCTCTTTGAGTCAAGGGTACTCCAGATAGAGGGAATAGAATAAGATAAGGAGATGGGCTAGTAAAATGTGTGAACATCTCTTTACTTCTGATGCACAGGTCTATGTTAACCTGTCTTATTCTGTGTTCCCTCTACATTTGGGACATTACTCTGCCACTCTTTGTTTCATTCTACCATTCTTTTTTATAACTGGACAGCTTCTCATTAGGGCAGCATATGGCTTCTGCATCCCTCACATATCACAGGGCTTGCAGATACATGATTTATTTTGCTAATGTTTGAGCCATTCAATTAAATATTCACTGAGCCAAGCCCTGCCAAGCCCTGAAGAAGGTTCAGGGTATATAAAAAAAGATACCCTGTCCAAAGGATGCCTCAAATCTAGTAGTTACCTGCTAGACTCTGAAGTAGTAGTTACCTGCTATTGGAATGAAATACGAGGCAGAGAGTGCTGCAGGAACACATAGCAGGGCATGTCTGGCCTCACTCAAGGTCAGAGAAGGTCTCCCAGAGGACAGACATTCAACTGAGATCTCATGGAAGGCTATGATCCATGTGAGTTAGCTCAATCCATTGGGGGCTGGAGGTTCAGAAGACACATCCATAACTCATTCCTTATTTACCTGGAAAAATCTAAATCAGTCATCTTCTATCTAAAAAGACAGCTTTTTTGAGTGGAAATAAATATGACTTGTTGAACTTTCTGTTGCTAAGATTTGGAGTGATGTCTATAGCAGGTCAGCTTATTAGGTGTCAGTCAGGCCTCACTGAAGTCCCAGTGGGAGGGGAAATACATCCCCTGCCCATCTGCTCAGGGTCAAAATTTTTCCAAAAGCATCTACGTCTTCCCGGTTGCTGATGTTGTCATATGAACTTCCTGTGCTCACACTCTTTCTCTCTCTCTTTACTGCCGGCCCCCGCCCCCCAACTCCCTCCCAGAGTATCCAGCCTATTCTAATCTGACAAACAAGTGTGAAAGGAAAAGAAGTGTGGCTAGGAGTCTGAGGAGCTTGACTGGAAGAGGTTCTCCATAAAGGAAGACCAGAAATAGGTATTCCATGCCAAGGGCCACAGCTCTGTCCCTGAAAGATCAGAAGATAAAGACTATCTGTTCATAAAATCACATTCACTAGGACCCTGCTCTGAGCCTTTTCTACCCCTAAATTTAGGGAATACCAACTCTTTTGAAGGGGAGGTGTAAGGCTTTATGAGATATTAAGCTGCTTTGTCCCTGGATGCAGGTGTCTGTGGATTTTGGGTGGCCAGGCTTGGGCCTGAAGCACTGTGAAGTGCTAAAGAGATGTGCGATATGTCTCAGGCCTGACCTTTTTACACAGACTTTCCATATTGTCTGACATAAATTGGGTTGATACCAAGGTCTCTTTCATTTCTCAGGATCACCACTTCATGCAAAATAAAGACTGTCTATTATCAAATGAACTTTGATTCTACCAAGACACTTTGAGCCAATTTTGATTTAACCACAAAAACAATTTTTAGATTGTGGTTTCTCAGTTCTTAATCCAGTTGAGTCTGTCTTTATTGAAAACCTAGTTACACGTAGAGCATTGGGTTAGGTACTCAGCAAAATACGAAGGCAAAGAAAGCAGCCTTTGTTGTTAGATGTTCAGCATCTCTGGCAACCCCCTCTAGGTACCAACCTGGCCCATTTCTGGAATGCAATTACCTTCTCTATGATACTAACTGAAGTTTTCACTGGTTGGAAGACGTGAGCTCCAATGGCCACACTGAGCGCCCTGTAGACCCCTTCCACGGCGTCCGGATGGCAAGCAAAATACAGCAGCATCCGGGTGTAGTCCAGCCTGGGGGGATCCCTGTCATAGTCAGCAAAGAGCCTAAAAAAAAACTGGCATACAGAAAGAATGTCAGCCGAAGACACAAGACTGCCACTCTGGAGGGCAGGGGATGGGCAGGAATGAAGAAGTCCTCCAGGAGCTTTGGAGTAAAGTCACTTTCTGAGAACTTAACTTAAGGCATGAACTGAACAGTAAGCTAAGTAAACAAACAAAAAGCAAGAAAAAGGAGGACTCGAGAGTCTAATGCTCATCAATGGTGTCAGCAGATGCAGGGAAATAGGCTAATTAAAGGTGGGGGGAGGCATGTTAAGAAAAAAGAAGCCTGAGCAAGGGCCACCTGCCTGTGCCTTCTTCCAGTGTGGATTCACACCCAGGGCGAGTGTGCTAACCACTGCACATCAGTTCATTTGGCAAGACTCTCCCCTGAGTGATTAACAGTCCGCTTTATATGGAGTCCCTTGTGCATATGGCAGCATGAGGGGCTCATGCTTGGGGGCCTAATATCTACTGGGACCCTGCAAAGCTGAGGCCAAGCCCTGGGGAACAGGCCACATCTCAACACCTATGTGGCTGGCCTTGTTTGGGAGGTGGCTGGTTTCCTAAATCTGCTCTTCTGAAACACGCACATCAGTTACCCGGAGAGTGTTCAAGATGTAGAGTCTCATGAAGTAGATGGTTCTGGAGTGGTCTGAAGCTGTGCATGTTTAGTAAGTTCCTGAGTAAACCCAAAGCTGCTGGCCCTGACTTGTGCTTTGAGAAGCAAGTTGCTGGATCCACAGGTTGTTTCTAGCATGTTATTCTCTATCACCAATAATCCTTACAACAAGGTACAAATTTAACTAGGCACACATAAAGATAGCAGTTGGAAGCATGGAGTTCTGATATCTGAAAATTCTAATAAAAATTTGAATAGAAACAACTTTGATTGGAAATTGCATAGAATCTTTCATGCGACAATTGTGAGAGGTCAATGGGACCCTCAAGTTCGTTCATTCAACTACTCTGAGCATGTGTGTGCATGTGTGTGTCTGTGCATGTATGTGTGACAGAGAGAGAGAGAGAGAGAGAGAGAGAGAGAGAGAGAGAGAGAGAGAATGTCCCAGTTGATTCCTTGGTGCATTTTATTCTATTTTGCCAGACATCAAGATTTCCATGTTTGTGGCTCATTCATGCTTGTAGGTATTTCTATAATGTCAAATTTATTACACCTTCGGGTGACAAACTAGGCTTTGAAGAATTGCTTTCTGACCTCCTCCTCTTTCAACCCACCACACCTGCTGAAGAGGCCTCATCTCTTTTCCTGTCCCCACACAGACACTGGAAGTTCTTGTGTGTGGGAGTGCAGGGCTGAAAAGCTTTGGAAGAAGGTTTCTGCAGCAAATGTGTGGATCAACAATTTCTCAACTAGAAGACAGATGAGAAGATAAAGTATGTGGTGGCTGTAAAGCTTCAAGCAGCAGCTGAGAAAGATTTTGAGAACATCTGGTAGAACCCATTTCTCTTTAGATAAGTGCTTCTTTTCATAAGCGCACATAAAGCATGAAATTGGCTTACCCCCACTCCTCTTAACAAAGGGCAATCTGGTTAGATTTATCAATACCTTTGATGAGAGGGTGCGGTGGTATGGGGCATTTCTACTGAGGTCCCCCCACAATCTTTCAGATTACTCTCAGAGAGAATGTTTTTTGCTACATTAAACCCATTCTTTAGAGCCTGTCCAGGTTGGCAGCATAAAAGATTATTCATAAAGATAAAAACCCGTTTGTGACATTTCTGCCCCCTCATTCCCACGCAATTTGAAATGTATGTCTGAACAAGGAATGCCGTCCCCACAAAACTCGCCTCTTTTTTTTTTTGCACTTAAAGTTGTGGATATTTTTAAAATTATTTATCTATTTGTTTATTTAATGTTTTGATTGCGTAACAGTCACTTACAACACTGTTTATGATTTAGGGGCATAGGTTCGTATACTTTCAGATGTATGTTACCGCACCACGCCCACAACTAAAGCACCCATAGTCCTCCACCATCGTCTGTTGGGCCCCTCACCTGCCCCCCTCATTTCCTACTCCCAGTCTCCCCTTTAAGTAGACTCAGCTCTGCAGTCCTATTTCTAGAGTTTGTTTTGGTTTAGTTTTTTCAGTTCCTTTGTTTACCTTCTCTATGCTCCACATGAGCGAAACCATCCAGTATTTTTTTTTCCTCTTTCCAACTTACTCTGCTTAGTATGATCCCTTCTGGTTCCTATCCATGTTGTCACAAGTAGCAAGAGTTCATCATCTTCTTTGCCAGCTGAATAGAATTCCATTGTATGTATGCATGTATGTGTATATATAAATGTTAGGGTGCCCATTTTGTGTTAGGGTTCTTTGTTTACATTTTGTTAAGTTGTGTGTGTGTGTGTGTGTATATATACATATATATATATATATATATATATATACACACACATATACCCCCCCCCACACACACACACAGCTGTCTACCATCTTTGCCCCATAAAACCACTTCTTTCTCAGGTATCATAGCCCTGTCTCTGCCTCCAACCTTGTTTCTTTTCACTTTCCAGCAATTTGGGTAGCACCAGGAGGGAGCCACCTTCCGTTGCATCCGCAGGCCCTTCCCTTGTCTATGTCACTGCCTCACAGTACCCTGGGCTGGTCAGCACAGTTGGCCTCTGTGTATGTGTGTGTATGTGTGTGTATACATACACATACACATACATCATCTTTAACTACTTCTGTGCCTAGGAGCTCCTGCACTTGTGACTCAGAGGCAGGCACTGAATCATAATGAGCACAGATGACAAAGCAGGGGAACTGGGTGGGACCCCAGACTGTAGCCCTAGTCCTCTCTGTAAGAGGACTCAGAGACCTCAAGAGATAAAGAGACTGCTCATGGGCCTGTAGTGAGTCAGAGCATAGTGAGAGAAGAGCCCAGGGATATAGACCTTCAAGATTCCCTTTTCATGGGGCACATCCCCCCCTTGAATTGGTCTTTCCTCGTCTAAGGAAGTAAACTTGTTTGTTGTTTTATGTTGTCACTTTGCACACCCTGGTCTACTGTGTTAACCATTATCTATGCAGAGTTAGTGTGGTTCACCTAACATGTGCCAAGGACTCAGCCTTCCAGTTACCTACTCCACCGCCACCTCATTGCTTGTCAGCAGAGGAATCTGTGCTTTTAATTCCAGTTTAAGAACATTGAGACTTAGGTAACAGGTAATGTTAGGAATATCTAGTCCCTGAGGAAGACAGGAGTGGAAAACCTTTCTTCTTTTCTGTCCTCTGCCCCCCCACCCCCACCACACACACAGCTGTCTACCATCTTTGCTCCATAAAACCACTTCTTTCTCAGGTATCATAGCCTGTCTCTGCCTCAACCTTGTTTCTTTCCACTTTCCAGCAATTTGGTAGCACCAGGAGGGAGCCACCTTCCATTGCATCCGCAGGCCCTTCCCTTGTCTATGTCACTGCCTCACAGTGCCCTGGGCTGGTCAGCACAGTTGGCTCTGATTTAGCTGCTGGGTAAGCAAGCAGCTAAGAGGCTCTGCCTAGACTTTTACTTGACATATTCAGACTGCAGCTTATGCCCAAAGATGCAAAGTTTGTTTACAAACTTTGTTCACAAAGTCTGGCAATTTGTTCACAAAAAAAAACATATAAAGACAGCCTTCCAGAATTTTGCTGAAGAATTGATCCAGAGCTCCAGTTTCATGTCAAGAAAACCAACAATCAAAAAAACAAAACGAAAAAAAAAACTTCTCGTTTATAATTGCCAGCCTTGTATCTTGGGATTTCTTTCTTTCTTTTTTGTTGGGGGCGGGGGGTGATTCCCTGATGCCTTCCTCTCCCCTGTTCTCCTTCTGGCATCTAGAAATGGTGCTTAAAAATATGCATCCAATCAAAGAGAAGTGTTTATTTCAAAGTTATAACTAGAATCATGCATAATTTTGTATTGCGATTTTGAATGAATGACTTTTCTGAAAAATGAACATTCGATATGTAGTGCGTTGTGCTTTCAAAACCTAACGTTCAACTTTTCTCGTATCTTATTGACTTGGTCTGCATTCAGTATATTTTTATATATTAAACATTCACTGAAGTCAGAGTGGTTTTCAGATCTTCCAGGCTTGTTTTCTGTTGTGACTTCAGGAACAGAGACTGATAACAATAATAGCGATTTAACAGTATTTTGATAATATAATTCGTAACAATAATAACTGGAGGGTGATGGGCAATACTACATGCAAATCCTTGGCATGTTACACAAGTTAGTCAAGATCAAAGAGAAATGAATAAAAAACATATGTTGGTAGGGTGACCATTCCTATCCAAAGCTTTAAGCATTGGAAGGACACTGAGAGACGAATGTATTGAGTAACATCTGCACTTATTTGACAGGCAAGAAATGTGAAACCCAGAGAGGTTGTGGAAATTGTTCAAGATCCCACTATGAGCTAACAGTAGGACTCTAAGATTTTGTCCCCTGCCTCCTCCCAGAACATTTTTATGCTCTGACCTTAGTGAATATTGAAGCATATTCTGTAGGGAAACAGGAAAGGAACTTGAGGGCAGGGATGGGATCTAAAGCAAATTACATAAATGGAAGAAAAGACAACAAACTGACCAGTGTTATAGTACTAACGTTTTCAGTGATCATGGTAATTACCTTTATAAGATGTTCCTGCCTATTGAATGGCAAGGGTTCTGAAGGACTTTCCGGAACTTTTATATTTTCATCTCCTGTAAACCACAGACCAGCCTATTTAAAAAAAGAAAAGATAAAATCATTTAAGTATGATGCTGGATGTAACCATTCCTCTAAAACCGCAGATAGAAACCAATTTGTTTAGCCTTTAGAGCAGTGGTCTTCATAGTAGTATTCAGAAACCATGGAGAAAAGTCTAGAACTCCATTTACTTGCATCTTGATCTCATTCTTTTGTATTTTTCATTAAAAAATTGGTAATGTATATTTAGTTCTGTAGTATGCATGTATTATTTACTATTATTAAGACCCACAGATTGAGGAGACTAGCTGCAGTTTAATTGCTGGAGCATGTGATGAAACTAGGACGCCACGCCATAGGTTCTGCTTATCTGGTGAAATTTTGGAGGGGTCTGTACCTGTGACACTAGTGCCCAACTCACATGTCCTGTTCACGTGGCTCTTTGCTCTTAGAGCCTACTGAGGTGCTGGTATGCGCTGCTGATGCTGGAAAAGTCTTTGCTACATGACTATCTCAAGAGATTGATGGTCTACCTTTTAATGACATTTCTCTTTGTCACCCCATACATGACACCGATGACCAAGTTCCACTTGGCTATGTCTCTCCCACCCCTTCCTCCTTCCATTTCCACTGCTGCACTTTGCTGTTGAAGCTCATCATAACCTGATAGACCACTTCAGTAACCTCAGAGCTGTTTTTGTTTCCAGTCTTTCTTATTTATTTCACCTTATACCACGCAACCATAGCAATTCTCTCAAAATTTCAATCGCTAGATAGCATTCTCTGCCTAGAACTGTTTCCTTTTCTCATCTTTCACGCATCACCCTACTACTGAGGTGACTGTTCGTCTGCCCATAGAAACCTACACACCTTTCCAGACTCCACTCAGCTCACATCTCTTCAGGGAGGCCCTTCTTGGTCTCTCTCCTGAAGTCTAATGTGACTGGTTTATGCCTTGTATTTGGCATTTAGTCCATTCTTTTGTTTGTTACCATTCCATTCTGCTAGTGAACATCAGATATTAAATTCCATGGATTCAAAGAAAATGTCTTGACAAGTTTAATTTTTATATAGGGAAATACCTCATACACATAAACATTTGGTTTCCAGATCTTACTCTTATCTTCCAGAGAAGCAACCTACCCTCAGCACTCCCTTTTGCCAAGAACCTAACTTGGTTTTCAGACCTAACTCTGGTCTAGTCCTTATGCTTCTTTCCTTCCAAGAATCAACGGTGATTCCATATAAGCAATGCAGTTATATGCTATTTTACTGTTCTAATGTGGTGTTCTCAAGAAATCTTATAAGATTTTCCCTAGAAATTTTCGACTTTTCCACAAATGACTTGTGGGTGAGAGTAAGTGTTGGAAGTCTGTAAAAGTCTTGTGGGCTGTTCAAGTGAGATTCTCTCCATGTCCTCCTCACTCGTATGCTCTGAGGTGTGGAATTTGGGTGAAAAAGGGAGGAGATAGAACATGGAATTAACCACTCTCAAAACACAGAGGGTGTTCTAAATTTCTATAAATGCCTCAGCCAACTTTCTCTAAGAAATTCACAGCTTTCTGGTTTGGGCTCAGCACTTTGGTAAAAATTGCCAGCAGCCTTTGCTCATCTCATGTTTGGGCAAAAGGTTGTTCAAAATATATACCATGTATTAATTGGCACAAAGTTTTTTGTGAAGGTTAGTAATTTCACAAGTGCCCACTTTTTAAAATATAAGCCAATGATGAAAATTGAGAAAATTTGTTTTTGTTTTTGTTTTTTTTTTTAAAGATGTATTTATTTATGCATGCAAGAACTGAAGATTCAGGACAGAGGTGCGGGAGGTGAGAGGATTTACCAGAGACAGAGCGGGGTGCAGAAAAAGCAAATTGACTGAAATACACTGCTGAGGGGAGCAGTGGGCGAGACAGGAGAGGTCTGCTGCACCATGTGGGTAGCTCCCTGGCCAACGATTGAACTCGTGCTGCAGTGGCTGTGGGTAGCTTCATAGGTTGCATCTTATCCCCTTGCGCCACCAGGGAGGCCCCTGTTTTTCTGTTTTTTGTTTTTAAACACAAAACCATCTTAACAAGTTCTGAGTCCAGGACAGGGGAACATTCATAAATTGCTCCTCTTGGAAGTAAATCTATCAGAGTCCAAGCAGCTAAGTACCTGTCTTGAGCAGCCTTGGAGGAACTGCTTCAATATGCAAGTACTATTTCCTCTAGTTCAACTATGTAAGTGTGGAAACCTCAGGGCTGTCAATAAACACAACATCCTTTCATTAAGGAAGAAAAGAGAAGCCAAAGGGATGAGCTTTTCCAAGAGTGAATGATATATGAGACACAGGTACCTAGAGAAAACTCTCCTATTTCACAAACAGTGTCTTAAAACTTCCATCTTTTGTGCCTAAGAGCAATGTACAATGATAAGCAACAGGATGAATTCAACTGGGAGATAAAAAGTAAGCAGAACAGGCTCTTTGTAGTTATGGCATTTCATTCACACTCCATTACATACTTCTCAAAATGAATTGAGTTTTCTAATCTTTACTTCCTAAAGACTTATTAATTTCACCAGTATTCTGTAATACAGATTCTGTACTCCACCAATATTGGTGACCAATAAGGTCACCAGTTATATCCTACCTGTCAAGTTCAATGAACAGGTATCATGCTGCTGGATTATCTGTCACTTTGCACATGTTCGTCAGGTGATCTCAACCATTCATAAGTTCAACACACATCTATGTGACCTGCAATTCTTTTGTGTCTATCATATCAAATTAGATGTTTCTGTTTGCATTTCTCACAGACACATCCATCCAACTTGTCAAAAACTATCTCGTTCACCCAACCTCATGGCCAAAAAAAAAAAAAATACTGCTCCTTTCCTGTGTTCTTTGTTACGATGGCTAGTCTGAGAGTATTGGACATTGGGCTTATTAAAGCTCTGCGGGTAATCCTAATATACAGCCAAGGTAAAGGAG
The DNA here is from genome assembly GCF_014898055.3 of Talpa occidentalis. Taxonomy (NCBI): domain Eukaryota; kingdom Metazoa; phylum Chordata; class Mammalia; order Eulipotyphla; family Talpidae; genus Talpa; species Talpa occidentalis. The sequence goes on from NW_023604885.1 coordinate 27,699, forward strand.
TACCAGGTAGGATCTCAGAATAAGGCCAAGAAAGGTTATGTGTTTTTTTCAGAACCCTCAGTTTTCTGAGCAGCTCTCACTTTTTCAGATCCTTTCCCTGGGGGTGGAAGCCAGATTTCTGCCTGGGACTTGGTCACCTCTGGTGCCAAGATAGAGGGTCAAGGGGCAGAACACTGGCTTGAGAACATCAATGAGAAATACATTTGTTAGATGAAAAGTACTCTGGTGTCATTAGTGCTACCTGCATATACTGCTCAAAAGTGATGGTACCCGACTGCTTCCTGTCCATAGCCTTGAACCTCTGCTGGGTCTTGAGGAGCTCTTCCTCCAGGGGATGGGCCAAGGCATCGAGGCTACTAAGAGGAACTTCCGCCAGTCCACAAACTCCAGATTTACTACTAATAAAGATGTTAACTCCTGCAACTAGAAGAAAACAGGAAATGCCACTGGAATATTTGTATGACTATTTTGAAGCTCCATCTACTTGTGTTTCATAGTAAGAGATTCAGCTGAAGGATACAGGACAGGGCTTTACATTGGTGAATAAAGCCAGTTTTGACTTTAGTTTTCCCAAGTTCTATCAACCAATCCACAGCAGACAGTATCTAGAAAGTGTTTTGATATTGTTTCCTTAACATTTGGGGTTTTTTTTTTTTTTTTTTGCTTGCTGTTACATGATGATTTATACATGTAATTCCAGGTAATTCCTCTCTACCTTTTCATCAGAGGAGGGAGAAGCATTCTGACCGTGGTTTTGTAGGATTCTACAGCCAACAGGGAAATATTCCTTAACCATTTTGTTTTCTGATATATTCTTTTTTTAAATATTTATTTATTTATGCATACAAGAACTGGGATACAGGCCAGAGATGTGGGGGATAGGGGAGAGGATTCACTGGAGACAGTGTGGGAACAGAATAGGCAGACTGACTGAAATACACTGCTGAGGGAGCAGCAGGCGAGACAGGAAAGGTCTGCTGCACTGTGTGGGTTGCTCCCTGGCCAGCCAGGGATTGAACTCGTGCTGCAGAAGCTTTGGATTGCTTCATAGTGTGGTGCTTAACCCCTTGTCCCATCAGGGAGGCCCTGTTTTCTGGTATATTCTTAAGGAACTGATTATGATAAAATGTAAGAACTGCCAGAAGCATCTGCTATTACCAGCTAGAATCTATCCATCTAGAGATGGATAGAGAAAATGTAAGGGTCCAACCTCATAGTCTCTATCTGGTCGCCTGTTAGCATTACCACTAGTGCTTCAACCTGAGCATGTACATAGTATATGTGTTCAGTTGGAGCTCATTGTTAATTAAAGCTTTACTGATTGCCTGCTAAATGTCAGAGTTTGTGCAAGAACTGGTTATTTAAAACCATTGACTTATTGATCAAATGAGAAGAATTTCAAAGCTTTGAAACCCAAACAAAATGGAAGCTTACTTCAGGTTGAGTGAGGTGCATCCAACTACTAGGAAGGTTGTTTGTTCCAAGGTTCAGGGTTACAAATCAAGCAGAATGTCAGTAAATATTCTATTTCCTATTGTCCCTACAATACAATAAAAAGTATTTTCAGTTTTACTATGTGACTGGAATTTGTTCCTTTTGCTAAAATAGAATAAAATAGGTAATTGTATAATCACTTTATTCATATTATCTAACACTATGACCTTTAGAGAAACAGAAGACATTTGAAAATAAAAAGATAATAATTTCCTGGATATTCTATGATTTCTCAGCTAAGTTCAAATGTCTTTTTGGGCCAAGTAATAAATCATTCCAGTGGGCAAAATTTTCAGATTTTATATTTTAGTTTAGAGTCTTCTTTGACATTTTACTCAGGATAGATTGGAATTAAAAAAATACTTGAAGCTTTCCTATATATATTAGAGCAAGAGTCAATATTTTGGCAAATACGGGATAAAGGTGCTTCACATGCATGCAAATCATCACTCTGATCAAGGTATCACATTTATCCTCATTTGCTCTTCAAGTTAGACTACATTGCTTTTTTGTAAATGTAAGACGTGAACTGTCAAATGACTGGATGGGAAGTGCTAATTTTAATAATCCAGTTGGCTCAATTTTCCAAAATATTTCATTAAAAATCATTAACATTTTAAATACTTTTCTCTTAAACACTAATCTACTTTACTTTGTCCAAAAGAGATGTCTGTTTCTCATTTCAAATTGCATGCACATGCATTTTAAAAGAAATAAAACAATAAAGGAAGCTGCTTAGAAAATGTTTGTCTAACTTCCACAGCAGAGGTACCTTCCAGAGCCAGAAGAGATGCTTATGTGTATTTTTGCATTATCTTTCAGGTCCAGAGTATAAAGTTCTTTGTTTAGGAATAGATGTAGCATCTATTGCTACATAATAAAATGTTCTGTTTACCTTTAAGATGTTGGCATTTGTAAGAGTTCAACATGAACTTTATCATTTCCTCTAATCTTTAGGAAAATGCTTTAATCCTTTTAAAATTTCAGTGATTGAAAACAAGTATACAATTTTGAAAGTTAGAAGGCGATTTCTGGGTAGCAAGTGCAGAATTTTTCTTTCTATGATTTGTCTGGTCTTCCAGTAGGTTGTTCAGAAGTAAGTTCTCTAACCTTTTTGATCAAACCTGAGTATCCCAGTTTGATAGAGATGAGAACATTTTCCCAGGTAGTAGAATTTTCAGAAAAATGATCTTTATATCACATCACTTTTGGTTTCAGATATGTTAGAAATTAATCACTCATGTTCCTCAAGATGAAACCACAAGTAAACTCTACTGAAACCATGAAAAGATCAATGCATATAAAAAATCCCAATAGATGCATAATATATTTCCACTGTTTATAATAGCAATGGTGCAAGATAAGAATTATGAGGCAATACTTGCTGTTTACATAGGAATTACTTATCTGAGGAATTAAGTATGAAACATAAAACAATTTTAATATTTGACTCTGTTACTTAAATGGCCAAGGCATGTAATAAGATCTTCCTGTGTGAGGCAATAACAGAAATATGTAAACCTGCAATTTTTGTTCACAGAACAAAAAATAAACTCTCATTTGGCCCTGAGTTATCTAAGTAACCATCATTTGAGTTGTCCAGAAAACAAAGTCCACTGTATGACAGGCTTAAAGAAACCCAGACCAGAAAGGCAGTCTGGTAACCCTTAGAAATAACTCTTACAAAGATGACACCACAATAATGTGAAGCAGTGTCCACCTCTACTCAAAGAATGTGAAAAAATATGTGATATGAGTGGAACCCAGAAGTCTATAGGGAAGCCAATCTTCGGATTTTTTTCGGTGTATCTAGAAGGCACCAAATACCTTCTATGTTGATGTGAGGATTGGCTACTACTTTCACTTTCAAATTTCAGATTTTTGAAAAAAATTGTTTTTTTGCAATGATCAAATGATTTGAAGCCAACATTTGTCACATGTACTAATCACTTTACTAATGGCTTTCTGATTTGAGGCAATCCGAATTAGGCCTTGTGTTACGAGTTGACGATG
>NW_023604886.1:0-31203 GCF_014898055.3 Talpa occidentalis
AAAAAATGGCACTGCCTTTAAAGAAGATTCATACTAATTATTTGAAACTTGTTTCAGTCATCCCTCTACAAGTTTTGGTGCCTCAATTATATTTCCAATCTCTCACTAGGCAAACATATATTAGGAAGCATACATGCCATGCAATGTATTAGATAATAGAGGTGCAATCACAGGAATTGTTTTCTGTGTTATCAAAAGTTTTTAATGGTTAATGAAGTGAGATCTTTCAAAGTAGTCATATTTCACAGAAACATCAATTCCAAAGAGCATCTGTACCCCTATGTTTACAGCAGCACTATTTACATAGCTAAGCTTTGGAAACAACCCAAATGCCCAAAAATAGATGACTGGATCAAGAAGATGTGGTACATATACACCATGGAATATTACTCAGCATTCAAAAAAGATAAACACATGCAATTTGCAGCAACATGGATGGAGCTGGAAGGGATCATGGTCAGCGAAATAAGCCAGAAAGAAAAAGAAAAATACCAGATGGTCTCACTCATAGCAGGAATCTAGAAAACCTAAATAAGGGACCAGGAAAAAGAATAATTATAAGAAAGAAAAAATCAAAATCAACAAAACAACTGTGAACCAGATACACACTATGGAATGTGGGGGGGGCAGGGAAAGGCGGGATTGGGGTCAAAATAAGGGGTTGCAATTGTATGGGAATATAAAAATAAAATTAAAAAAACAAACAAAGTAGTCATATTTACTCTATCCTTCATATTTCCTGCCTATTTAGGTGCTCGCAAATACTGTTCCCTTGGGAGTAACAATGTGATGAATATTCAAAGAAGCTATTAAAAATGGCAATTTTCTTGGGCCTCCCTGGTGGCACAGGGGTTAAAATCTCAGCACTATCAAGCTACCACCAGCCACTGCTGCATGAGTTGATCCCCAGCCAGGAAACTAAAATGGTACAGCAGAGCTCTGTTGTCTTACCCACTGCTCTCATCAGCGGTTTATTTCAGTAGATTCACCTGTTCTGCTCCCCACTCTGTCCCCAATGAAACGTCTCGCCCCCCATACCTCTGGCCTACACCCGGTTTTTGTATGCATAAATAAATAAAAATCTTTAAAAATGACAATTTTTTAACTGCCATATCATAAATTGTGTTTCAAAAACAAAACTAGCTTATGCAAAAATCTTATATGGTATAAACATGAAAGCAATGGACCAAAAATGTGATTTCCCGAAACTGAATATCACATAAATCGGACAACTTGCAGTTGTATCCTCCCTAAAAGTAGCTGTGTTATTGGTGCACTGACTTGAATGGGATGACAGGTAGACACTGAGCATCAGTACAAAGGGTGACGGTAATAGCGAGGAGGGGCTATGATGTCATATGCCTGATTTTCTAAAGCAGTATTAAAACATTGTTTGTTTTGTTATTTTTGTTGGAGAATTTCAAATATTTCCTTACCCAGATGTTTGACAAATTTGTTGTTGATGGATTAATTTAGATGTTGATCAAAATTGGTAAATTTAATTTTTTACAAGTAAAACATTTGTAAATATGCTTTTATTTTGCAACATTAGAGGCTCTCTCTTTGGGTACATAGATAATAACATGTGGTTTTGAAAATGAAATGTTACAAGTTGAGTTGTATCTTTGTGAATGAAGAAATGAAATAATGAGTCATGTCAATAAGAATTATGACTAACTTATTGATACTCAAAATGACTTAAAATTCCTAATGATTCCTGTGATATTTTTATAAACCATAAATATATGTTGGATAAAACATATATCACCTTAAATTCCCCTTTATAATCTAAAGGCTTGTTATTTTGTTTATATTAGCGTAGTAAAGCCATGAAATAAACAGGTGTGCACTCATGTGACAGAAAATAGATTATAAACAGCAAGGATAAAAACTATATAGGTTGCAATAAATCAAATAGCTCTTTAATAAATTAAAATAAGAGAAATACAATATACATTTTACAAGTTAGCTTGATTATGTCTTTCACTTAATGAATGAGAATCACACTGAATTCTCACCATTAAATAAAAGGTTATAGGTTGATTCTTAGTTGTTTAGGAAATTGTTAATTGCTTAAGGTTATGGATCTAATTGTATGGAACAATTAGCTTTGCATAAAAAATAAACATCAACAACAACAGAGCTGTTCTACCAACACAAATTGCACCATTAAGTGCGGTCAGCCATTCCAGTAAAAGAAAGCCAATGGTCCCAATGGGCTGGATGCAACATATTTTCTCTCCTGGAAGAACAATTAAATAACATTTCCAGCTGTTGGCAGCTCAACAGTGGCATCTTAATTTAGGAAGACATCTTTGAAATAGAAGTAGCTAAGGGGGAATAATTTGTGATGAAATAGCCGGCACAGAAGCCAAATTGAACATAAAAGGTACAGATCCATAATTGTCTACTACTTACAGACATCAACCATGTGAAAGTTTTAGATTTCTAGTCAATCCCAGAGTTTCGTTGACTCTCAGTAGCCTTTGAGAACTCAGAAAGCATTAGATTGGTTCAATTCTGCTGATTGTTGCAAGCAAACTAAGCAAGCATACCAACAATGCCTATGTATTTATTTGTATATTAGACACACCAAGAACCTTAGCAATAGGACATTTTGCTGCTTGTCAAATTCCCCTCTGTAGTTTCTGTCCATCAACATCTATTTTCTACCTTAGCTTTATACCTGAGTAGTTGCATCACTCAAGCTTCCTTTCTCACTAGCCTCCTGTTACATATGGCAAAGGGATGACCCCGGTCATCAGATAGCAGAAAGCAAGCCAGGTTTTAATAGTATTTTTTCACCTCGCTGTAAGTCACAAAATTTCTGTATGAATAGCAAGCAAAGTTGCCACACTCTATAGATACTGCCTTGATTATCCAGATGGATCTCAGAGATCAGAACCAGAAGCTTAGTAAATGTCCTCAATTTCCAGTCTTCCTTAATGCATTGATGTAATACCAAGTTCATCCTCCTCCTGCTTTCCCTCCAAATTTCAAGATATGTCCATTCATGTCTTTTTCCCCTGCTATGCTTAAATGATTTTCTAAAATTAGTTTAGTAAGCTTTACATTGAAAAATAGCCCTCATAGAAAATTGCACAAATCATAAGTATTCAACTAGGTGAATGTTCACAAAATGAATGCATCCAAGTACCATTACCAAGAAAAAGAAATAGAACATCTTCCAGCATCACAGAGGACTCTACTCTCTCATGGTATCTCCACCATGTTACAACCTCTCAAGGGTGAAGGTTTCCTAGCTTCTAACACCAGAGATTGGTTTTGTTGCCTTTGAATTTGTGTTTGTACAAAAGACATTATGTGACATATATTTGATTCAAGATGACTCTTGATTCATTCCTTTACCCTGTTATATTGCCCTCCTCCCACCTATAGAAAGAAAAACAGATCATTAAAAATCTAGCACTTTTTTTCTCTCTTAAATGGATAGTCACAAGCCTAGAATATTTTTACTAGATTTTACTAACACTTTTCCAAAAATTGTTCAGCCATTGCATGCACAGATGCCATTAATCCTTTAAACAATAATTCAAAACTGTTTCCTTTCATCTTTGAATCTCATCTGAACCACTACATTATTATGGTTTTTCCATAGTGTATCCAACCCAAAGTTCAAAATTTTCCTCTGGGGTAGAAGTTTCTTATTTCTACCTCACTCAACTACACTCAATATATATGGTGATGTTTGAGTACCTTTTCGTATCAAGCACAGATTTCACTACCTTTTCTGTTACCCACCACTGTCTTTTAACCCGGAGTCCCAATGTAGGAATCTGTCCAGGTACTGATGACCATCTCTGTTATATTATACATCTTCACTACTTTGTAGGAAATAATATAACTTTCTATAAAAATCTGGTATCCTCAGCAAATTACTCTCTATTGGTCCATTTCTGACTAACTACCACAATAAGTTTAGTGGGGTGCTCAACATAAACAAGCTAACATAGAGTATCACTCTGTTTTTTTATTCAGTTGTCCACTTTTGGACTTCACACTACCCAGACATTTCAATACTGTTGCAGTGTTCATCATCATCTCATCTCTTCACCGATACTATTTATATGAGGTTCAGGTTCATTTCTCTCCAGTAGTAGGAATACCCACAATTTTATCTATTCTTAGATAAAACCCGTGATTGATACTGCTGTAGGACATGTAAAAGGTCCCACTGAAATCTTCACTCTTAATGTAATTTCTTAGATTTTCTTTCAAAGTTTGAGGAAGCATTAAAATGTAATTCCTTATAAGAAAGCAAGACTTGCCATTAGCAGATCAGAATTGCATATAGAGGATTAAGATGATCCAAAATGTTAATCATAAAGTCAGTTATGCCATTCAAAGTTTACTTCATTCAAGTATTTAGAATCTTATTTTTCCAGAATCCCCCTTTTTCTTACCCACCACTATAATCCTTGGTCTATTCTTATTCTCAGTATTCTACCCATAGTCCTAGATCAAACTTACCACTACAATCACTCCTTCGGTTCATATGTTCTCTCTGGGATCTTTCAACAAAGAATTCTCAATATTCTAATTTGAATGCTATATTAGCCCCCCTAAAATTTTCAGAGTAAGATAAAAAACTCTGCTTTTATAATTTCAGTTATGTTTAATAATACTTGATTTATTATACTAACAAAGTATCTGTTTCCTTATCAGTTAAAACAAAATTAGAAGAAAAAAGTGAAGGAGCCATAAAGTGGCATCCCGCCACATTTCTAGACATGAAGTCAGATGAAATGCTTTTTTAAATCCAACATTTAATAATTACAATGCCTTGTAAACCATGTTTTCAAAATGGAAATTTCAGGATCATTTTTCCTAATGTTTTCTTTTGTGTCATTTTGGAGGGCTAGTTATGAAATAACAGAAGTTAAAATTAGATGAGTCCTTTAAGAGTTGATATGAGCAAGATAGGTATACTCGGATGAACTATCAAAGGTCTTCAACAATGAAGGGGAATTACAGACAATATATTCTTATTCAGTAGTATTGTCAATCACATATTCGCTGTTATCCGTTCAGATAAAGTACATAGCAGAATTAAAAATAGCACTATGCAGGATATATAAAAAATGTGATAAATATGGTTATATAATGTGTGCATTATGTAATTCATGAAGGAATTGTGGTCAAATCATGAGGCATCGTGAGGAGCAGTTTATAGTCAAGTAGTAGGAGGCATAAGAAGGACTAGTGCTCAAAGTAAATGGAAAGGTGTAGAGACAACGAAATATAAATAACAGTGAAGTGTGTAGTTGTATTTGAAAGGTGTTTATTTTGTCCCTAAACATATGTCAAGTTATAAGAACACTAATTTCCTAATAGCAACATGAAAAGAGACAATATATTTTATGAGACTTTTACTCAAACAAACACATTTAATAAGAAATGTTTAAAATAAAATAATCCTGTGTCTCTTGAACATACTATTATGTGATCTGAAAAGCCGCTTAGTAAATGCTAGACAATACTTGGATGTATTCAATTCTCTCACAAGTAGTATTCTTTTGTTCTTTTAAAATCTATTTTCCAAAATGTATATTTTAGAGCTTCAAAAGGTTATGCAAATACAGTTTGAAAATTACTTGTGAAAACTCAAGGAGAAACTCATGGCTTTCTATTTGAATTTGAGATTTCTAAAAGAAAAGTGGCAAAGTAAATTCCAAGAACATTTTTTTTTCTACTTCAATAAGGTAGTTGGAATTCAGGCAGCCTGACAAAGGAGCATATACGGTATAGTTTTCCTGTTCACCTGCAAAAAAAAAAAAAAAAATTGCTATGACAACAGAGAATATATAGAATCACAATTGCAATTAATTTGGGGAACCAATATAATATTTACTCCAGAAACTTTCACTTGAATCCCATTACCTTCAAGTATGTGTTCATATGAACAGTGATCTAAACATACACATTTTTCAAAACAGTATGAAGGAAAAAAATCACTTTAAGATAAAAGATACTAAACACTGGAAGCAGTTTTTACTTTTCAAAATCCAATAAAACAAAAACAGATAAAAATCAGGACAGTTAGGGCAATAACAAGACCACTAAGCGGCATCATCTTGGCAATAGGTGAGTTCAGCTATATTAATGCCATTTACAAGTGAGAGTAAGACAAGCCACCAAAAATCAAGCCTCTAACTAAGACTGTGACCAAAACACAATGTATAATCTGTATCAGCAGCAGCTTTTGCTTCAAAACGTTAACTGATGAATTTCAGTGTTTGTCACTTGTTTTAACCTTGAAGCATCTTATGGCATTACTTGGATTCTGCTGGTGATCAACACAGGTAGTGACCCAGGTACAACTCAGCTTTCATACTTATAATATCTTTCAAACACTAGGGGGTAAAATAGCCAACTCTTCAAGAACTTAAATTTGTACTATACCCAGATAATGCTGGTACTTCTAAATCTTGTAATTCTCATAATTCAGATCAGTTTTCTTCATTTCCTTCTCATATTTTTTCTCTATGACTATTAAGTTTTTTACTTTTATATATTTTTAAAGATTTATATTTATGCATACAAGAACTGGGGTGTTGGCCAGAGGTGTGGGGGTGGGGTTTGAGAGGATTCACCAGAGACAGAGTGGGGAGCAGAACAGGAGGATCCACTGAAATGTACTGCTGAGGGGAGCAGTGGGCAAGACTGGAGAGGTCTGCTTCACCATGTGGGTCAGCTCTCTGGCCGGGGATAGAACTCATGCAGCAGTGGTTGGTGATACCTTGATAGCACTGGGACTTTACCTCCTGCACCTCCAGGGAGGCCCAACTTCTATATTTCTTGCAATTCTTTGTCATTTAAAAGAAATGGTGTCTTCAATGTCTATGCATTGCTGCAAATGGCAAGATTTTGTTCTTTTTTTTTTTTTTTTAAAGATTTGTTTATTCAGAAGTGTGGGGCGGTAAGAGAATTCACCAGAGCCAGAGCCAGAGCAGGGAATAGAACAGGCAGACCGATGAAATACACTGCTGAGGGGAGCAGCGGGCGCAGCAGGAGAGGTCTGTGAGCCATTAGGGCCCTCGCCAGTGGCCGGGGATTGAACCAGTGCTGCAGAGGCTGCAGGCAGCTTCGCAGCCCAGCATTCAACCGCTGCACCACCAGGGGAGGCCCTAAGATTTCATTCTTTTTTATGAGTGAAGCCATCTGATCAGTGGTCTTTTGTTTGTTGGTAGTTCTTTCATTATTGATTTAGTGTCCTTACTATTGACCAAATTTGTTTCATTTTGGGTACTAGAATAAGTAAGAAGGCAGAAGAGGATGTAAAGTGTTTCTATTTAGATTTTGAAGTCATTACAGTTACTGGTGTTACAACAAATGCCCAAGAGGAAAAGAAAAAGTAAATTAACTAAACTTCATCAAAACTTAAATATCTTAATTTGAAGGGAATTTTCAAGATACTTTCAAGGATAAAGACAATATATATAAAGCATAATGTATCTTCAAATTATATATCTGATAAGAAGCTAATATCAAAAGAACTCTATAACACAGTAATAAAAATAAATTCAGATTTGTTTCATTATAGTTACTATAATGAGTGAGAATTCAGGAGAGGGGATAAAATGTTAAATTCAGGTATTAAAGTCATTATGGTTACTGGTGATGACAAGGTATAGGATGTATCTATGTAATGAGGTAGTGAGAAAGATAGGATGAAGGAAAGGTTAACACTCAAAAGATAATGAAGCAAGAAATCAAAAGTCATCAATTTAAGTACTAAAAGCACATGCATATGGATGAAAGGAATGTAGGGAATTGGAAACCACATTGTTCCATGAATGAGTGGGAATGACTAGGAGGTACTTGTTGGAGGCAACAAGAATTTTAAGGGTATTCAGAAAAAGATGAAGTAGTAATAATAGTGAGCACTATTATATCAATTTAAGAATTTTTATTTACATTACACTAATGATAAAGGACTGATCACAAAATTCTACAAAAAGCTGATGAGACTCAACAAAAACAAAGAAAATAATCCAGTCAAAAAATGGGCAGAAGAGCTAAAAAGAAACTTCTCTGAAGAAGAAATGCAAATGGCCAACAGGCATATGAAAAAATGTTCAACATCACTTGTAATCAGGGAAATGCAAATCAAAACAACAATGAGATACCATCTCACACCAGTGGGAATGGCACATATTAAAAAAACTAGCAACAACAAATGTTGGCGAGGATGTGGAGAAAAAAGGAACTCTCCTGCATGCTGGTGGGAGTGCAAATTAGTCCAACCACTATGGAGAGCTGTGTGGAGATTTCTGGAACTACTAAATATAGAGCTTCCATATGATCCAGCAATCCCACTCCTAGGTAGTTGCCCAAATGACACAGAAACAGTAATTCCAAAGGGCACCTGCACCCCTATGATTATAGCAGCACTATTTACAATAGCTAAGCTATGGAAGCAGCCCAAATGCCCCAAAATAGACGACTGGATCAAGAAGATGTGGTACATATACACCATGGAATATTACTCAGCAATCAAAAAAGATAAACACATGCAGTTTGCAGCAACATGGATGGAGCTAGAAAGGATCATGCAGCGAAATAAGTCAGAAAGAAAAAGAAAAATACCGGATGGAATGGTCTCACTCATAGCAGGAATTTAGAAAACCTAAATAAGAGACCAGGAAAAAGACTTATCAATACAAAGTAAAAATCAAAATCAACAAGCAACTATAAACCAGAGACACACTATGGGATGGGGGGTGGGGGGGAGGGAGGGCCGGGGAAAGGAAGGGCTAGTGTCAAAATGGGGGGGAGGTGCAATTGTATGGGGAATATAACCAAAATGAAAATGCATACATTGTGCAAAGATGAAAAAAGATGTAAGAATTATATAAAATATAATATTTAAATCTTTAAAATACAAAAAAATTATATTTAAATCACTTATTTCTGTCTAGTGTATCAGAAATTACTTAATGTAACTAATTCTTCCCCATTCCCTAATCTGTATAAATCCCATCTTCAACTGTGACAAAACATGTTTCATAAAGATAATGTGGGAATTAAATAATGAATATGGTATAAATGACATATACTATGTTTTTCAGTTATGTTAGCTACTTACTGATTAATATGTGGCTAATGCATTGGTCTAAATCATTTTGCAATAGAAATTCCTGAAACTAGCCTAAGCAGAAAGGAAAATTAATTGAATGACTAAGTATTAGACATTTATTTTATCTGACTTGCCTCTGAACTAAATTTTTATATTTGGGAATCTGCCACCATGTGACTCATTGAGAGGGATTCGCCTCTGACACCAGAAATTTGTTCTTTTCAAGTCTTGATAACTAGTGTACATATTCATTCCCTAGGTTGGGCAGTCAGACACTTTCACATGGACTTTAGTTTGGATAAGTAAGGCAAAGAAATAGACAACTGAGAATCATATTACAGCAGCAGTATCAGGCAATAGAGATGTTAACAATGGTATGCAATGTCTTCATGATCTTTCCCAGGCTTTCTGTGGTAAAGCTGACTTTTGATATTCTTCCCACTTGCATGCCTGGATTCCCAGAACAAGGAACTTGACTGCAGCCAAGTCTCTCCCTTTCCAGTATTTGCTTTATTCTCTGGTTTCATTCCGCACACTGACAATAAAGAATAGGAAATATAACCAGCATCAGCCATTGCTTTTAATGTCTCCAAATTTGTGCCCAGATAAGGTTTAAGATTTTCTTTCTTTCATTACAAGTAGTAGTTATACTAGTTTTTGGAGATAACTATTATGTGGGCAATTAATTGGGACTGTAGTGATAAAGAATTACTATTGACATCTATCACATTAAATCCTAAACTACAGACCAGTCAACGTAAAGCCAAAGATGTTCACTGTCTCTAAAAAAACATAAAGTCATACTACAATAAACTTGGCTAAATGTGGGGAGAAGTGTTTCCCAGAAGACAGGGAAGGAAGAGGAGTATGAGATAGACAAGTTAGAAACACCACTATAGTTTATGCAGGCACACAGGGGCAGAACCAAAACATATCTGATAATTACTTTGTAAGTAGAGGGATACCACTAAATTTTTAGCAGAAATTTATACATCCCCCACAATGTTCAAGAATAAAATGACGGGCTTCCCTGATGGCGCAAGGTAAAAGTTCAGCATCAGCATTATGAGGCAATCTGCAGTTACTGCAGCATGAGTTTGATCCCCGCTCAGGGAGGTGACTCAAATGGCACAATGGACAGCCCCTGTATCACCCACTGCTCCCCTCAGCAGTGTATTTCAGTCAATCCGCCTGTTCTACTCCCCATTCTGTCTCTGGTGAATCCTCTCACCCCACATACCACTGACCTACACCGTAACTCTTGTATGCATAAATAAATCTTTATAAAAAATGAATGACAGTATAAAATAAATGATAGAAAAGCAAAGACTGGGAAAAGAGTACTACAATGGAAGGTATTTTAGTGATTCATATATAAGGACCTCAATGAGGGTAAAGAAACTAAGAATTTTTAAAAGGACAAAATTAAATATTTATTTTGAAAGGTAAATCAATAAACCTTGATTGATGACTGACTCAAGTTGGTGGAAGTAATTTCAAAAGTGATATCGATATATTTGCATTATAAACCAAAAACCTCAAATAGAAATAGGATATTTATTTGCGTACATGTGTGTGTTTAGCAGTTACATCTGAAGAGGGTGGGGGAAGCAGATGAAAAATAACTTTCATGGATTTCTTAAGTATTTCTATTATATTAATACAAAGATATTCCTGCATTTTCTTTGGTATAACTTTATACTTCTAAAAATATATACTTGGAAATATCAATAAGTAGATGTATTAATATGTGGCAACATTTCTATTTAACTGAGAGGCGTTCCTATGTTACATCAAATGAATATAACCCATAATTTGGGAAATGTTGGCCTAATGCAACAAAAATATATTTAAAATATAATTTACTCATTCTTCTAGTGAGCATACTGCTACCTGAAAGCAAATTAGATACTTTTTGACACTGCATCAAACAATAATTTAAGGCCATGAGAGTAAAGTAATGCTTCTGAAGTAAATGTATTCTGGCATTCTGAATGAATTGATTCATTGTTCAAAAGCAGCTGACTGTGTGGAGATTTCTGGACCTACTAAACATAGAGCTTCCATATGATCCAGCAATTCCACTCCTAGGTATTTACCCAAAGGACACAGAAACATCAATTCCAAAGAGCACCTGCACTCCTATGTTTATAGCAGCACTGTTTACAATAGCTAAGCTTTGGAAACAACCCAAATGCCCAAAAATAGATGACTGGATCAAGAAGATGTGGTACATATATACCATGGAATATTACTCAGCATTCAAAAAAGATAAACACATGCAATTTGCAGCAACATGGATGGCACTGGAAGGGATCATGCTCAGCGAAATAAGCCAAAAAGAAAAAGAAAAATACCGGATGGTCTCACTCATAGCAGGAATCTAGAAAACTTAAATAAGGGACCAGGAAAATGAATATAAGAAAGTGAAAATCAAAATCAACAAAAAACTATGAACCAGAGACACTTTTTGGGGGGTGGGGGGCGGGAGGGGAAGGATTGGGGTCAGAATGGGGCGTTTGCAATTGTATGGGGGAATATAAAAATAAAATTTAATATTAAAAAAAAAAAAAAAGAAAAGAAAGAAAAAAAAAAAAAGCAGCTGACACTTTGGAAATGGTTTATTTTTCTAAAAATCAAATTCAGATATCCGTCACGTTTTTGGCCATCTATTTAAGATTCCTAACTTTTTGATATTCTTATTAGCAGTGCTTAGTAATCAGATTTGTGGAGAAAACTTTACCTTTTCCTACTTAAATGCAGAAACTACTTCATTTGATTGATCCCTTTTAAGGAAATAAACATAAGAGCACTGCTTAGAAGGGTTTGCGTAGAAGGTTTTGGCTTAACATTTAATTTCTTTGTAATTGCCTGTTTTTAGAATCATTTTACAGAAATAAATTTGTCATATTAGTAATTTCTTCAGTGAGCAAGATTCAGTTACTTTCAAGGAATAGTAGAGAAAGGGAAAAACATAACTGTACAGTGAAAACACCTGGCAAACACTAACTTAAGTAAAACACTATTGGTAACAAGTTATGATATTAATATAATAACTGTAATTAGATATTTTACATATTAATAGAATTAACAAAATTTGGTAAGAAAGCACTTCACCTAAGTGACATTCTTCCCCAAAATCCATGGTCTCAGTCTAATTTTTGAGAAAACATCGATCAAAAGTGAGGTGCATTCTACAAAATACTACATCAAAATTCTTTGAAAAGTACAAAGATTTTGAGAAACAAGGAAAAGCTGGAAAAAAATCAGAAAATGGAAAAATTAAGTATGATAACTAAATGCAATATGTCATTCAGTACTGGGTCCTGAAACATAAACTATTAGTATAAAATTTTGTGAAACTTAATAGTATTATGCAATAATTAGTTTCTTAATTTGGAACATATAGGAACTCTGTAGTATCTTTATATTCTCCTGTATATCTAAAATTATTTAAAAATAAAAAGGATTTTTAAAATATTAAAATTACCTTAAATTATTTTTCGTATCTCAATTTTATCTGATGATCAGTCAGTAAATAATTGCATCTGTGTGTATAGCTTCATTTCAATCCAATTCCTGTTTTTCAAAATAAATACTTCCTTCTGGACAGAAGTTCATGTAATTAATCCACACACGAACTTTTTTTAATAAATTTTATTATATTAATAAAAATAAGCATTATTGCTCAGTAATTAAAATGATGTTCTCAAAGAATATAATAAAAGGTTTCTACTTTTTTATTTTATATATTTTTACATCATTTTTTCATTTTTGTACAATGTATGCATTTTTTTCTTGGTTTTATTTCCATACAATTCCCACCCCCTTAAGCAGTTTGTTATGGACAGAAGTCTTTGTTTACATATTTGCTTCTTTTAATAGATGTCTGAATCGACCAGTCACAAAGACAAAGACTGAAAGTGTTTTATATCTAGAAAAGACCACTGGCTATCAATGATTTCAAATTTGCATTTAGAGCTGAAGGGAAGAGTGTGAGACCTTTTCAGTCAGAGTTAACAAGGAAAAAGAACTAAAACCCACACTTCCTGACTCACAGTATTGTCATCTTTCTTTTTATTGCCTCTTACTAAATGACTCAGTGTTGAGTATTGCCCCATGAGCTTGTTTGTATCTACACTTGATCTGGTTTTTGAAACTTCTCCAAATTTTCAACTTCTAGCTTTATAAACATTGTTTTACAAACTGTGGTTCATAGACCTGTGCAGAATACAAAGTGTATGCACATCTGTATCTGAGCTTGAAAAGCAATGATGTAAGCTAGATTTAATAGCAGAATTTATTAACCTAGCATTATTGTTATTATCAGGGTTTTTTATATGCCAGTTACCATTCGGAGCTATATACCCATTATCTGTATAAAGTCAATAATGAATAAATCTTACATGCAGCAAGGATACAGACAATTCTCTGGTAAATTTAACCTACCCACACACAATGATTAGTGTACATTGCATGGTATTAAATATTTTCTGGAAGTAAAAATGAAGAAAATAACCAATATTATTGATGTTTGATGAATATTGCTTAAATAAGATATTATGACATAAGATCTCATATGCTGTATAGTCAGTAAGAATCAAATATAATTGTAATATAATTTTAACTTAATATTTAATGCAGACACTTAGGATGCTAGACTGACAACCACCATTCCTCTCTACCTTCTTGGCAGAGACTAATATTATTAAGGTGTCTTTCTACCTCTCATCAGTGAAACCTAAGGAAGAATAATCCCCTTTTCAACTCCTTCTTGAAGCCCTGATTGATTCAAACTAGTCACCATGGGTCTGTTGTCCACTTTGTTATTTAAAGTTTACAGGAAGAACTTGAAAGTTTTTAATATGGACTGGTGAGTGAAAGTAGTTCATGAATGAGCTCTTTGTTGACCTCAGAACTGGGGGGTGGGGGGGATGGCAATCTACTAGAATACTTACGAGAAGGCAAGCTTGTCTCTTTATGAAAATACAAGAGAAGACAAATCATTTTCCTGTTTTGGCCAATGGCATGTGTCTGTCATAACTATCTTGCCATCTGTTTGAGGCAGAAGAGCCAGAAAGTAGTTCCACCTTATGGATTAAAAGGCAACTTCCAATCATGGCTTAGTATTATTTGTGTCTTGTCTGAAGAATTTAACTCATTTATACAAAATCAACTATCAGGCAAAATACTGATTGGCCTGAACTTGCTTACAGATACTAAAGGAATGTATTTTTTTTAACTTAGAACATCTGTTATTTACCATTTTTTTTCCATTCACATTCCCTTAAATTGCATAAAAACTAACAAGTAAATCAAGACCAAGGCATTATTTAGCCTCAGATGCTTAACAGGCTGAGATGAAAACAGAAACAATGAACTTAAAGTGTATTTTTATGACATTATCTACATTCCTCAAGGAATGACTTTGCTCTGAATCACTGGTCTTACAAAGATATTTTTGCTTTTGCTTAGGGTTGCTCTGAGGATTAAATTATGTGCAAAATACCCAGCACATAGATTAGGATTTATTATTTGTGCAACATATATAATGCAGCCTAGTCCTCCTTTCACTGAATGTTGATATTATCATCAATCCCATTCATCTCACATTTTAGGAGAAATATTAGTGTGAGATTTCAAACTATTTAAGGAAATGATTAATTGTATGGTCACTGATGATGTTGCTCTTATCAATAAAAATATGTTACACATTTTTTTATAACAGTAGCTCAAGGATACAAATGTTAATGAAAGTTAGAAATAAACATCCATATGTGCAAGAGAGAATATTTATAAAGTGACAAAATTTTAATTTCTGAGTAAAGGAACTATTTGTATAAGCATCGTTACTGTTCATATAAGTTATATACTGAATTTTTTGTTCAATGATATGAAAATAAATTCTAAACTCTGAATATCATAAATTGATAGTAACAATTATAATCTATCTTGAAAAGTATTTCTGGGCAGTAGGAATATGTAAACTGAGTGAAGAACATAGAAAAGCAAGAATTTTTCTGATTTTATCAATATGTCCTTGCACATGAACAGATTCCATTGTATGTGAATAAACCATTAGTTTCTAAATCTCACTTTATTCTTTAAAATTACACATGCTGATAGTTTTTCTATTGGAACAAAAACGTTATTGGGATGATGTCTCATTCTTCAGGAAAGAACCCAAACATAACCAAATGTCTCATATAAGCACACTGAGATCATCCACTGGACGACTGTTTTATAAGTAGAAACTAGACAACATAGAAATACCTTTCAAGCATATGCTCCATTCTTATAATCTATGGGAAAGTTAGAGAAAAGGTATAGGCTTAAGCAAGAGCAAAGACCATTCCAAACACAAGTGAAATAGAAACTACATAATTGGTAAAGCTCTGTAATGCTTTTTCCCAGAGAACCTTCCCTCAGACAAAAAACTCCAATCTTTCCTCCATTTCTTTCTGATGAAGAAAAATTCCTAGCACCAACTATTTATACTTCACTCTTAATTATGCTATGGATCACAGAGAAAACTGTCTTAAGTCACAGTTCCTGCTCTCTAAATGCTTGCAATCTTACAATGACCATTAGTGACAAGAAAAATAGCTAGTGAGGAGTTGACATCAGCCAAATATCACTACAAGCAGCTGAAATTAGTAAACCCATAACTATCATTATTTTGTCTATTTAAATTCATCTCTTCAATTATGCCCAAAAATAATTCTACTTACTCTTCTTACAAACGTATCTAGTAAGATACTTTTTCTCCATTTTATCTCTAGGTGAAATGTTCCCACTCCCTTTTTTACATATTAAAAAGCTCTCACTAACTATATCAAGTTTGAATGTAACCACTAAGATTAGGGTGTCTGGACAGCACCACTGTAAGTAATCTTTTTTTAAAGATGTACTTATTTATGCATACAAGAACTGGGGTTCAGGCCAGAGATGTGGGAGGTGAGAGGATTCACCAGAGACAGAGTGGGGAACAGAACAGGCAGACTGACTGAAATACACTGCTGTGGGGAGCAGCAGGTGATTCAGGAGAGATCTCCTGAGCCATGTGAGTAGCTCTCTGGCCACGGATCGAACTCATGCCGCTGTGGCTGCGGATAGCTTCATAGGGTGCATCTTAACCCCTTGTGCCACCAAGGAGGCCCTTTTTTTAAGTTGTTTTTTTTTTTTAATGAATGCTTATTGAAGTGACATTAATTTGTAAAATTTTACAGGTTTCAGGTGGGTACACAGCGTTGAAATTTAGCTTCCATATATCTTATCATGGTAATCATAAAAAGAATACTTTGTTAAACCACCGCACAATTAACTCCTTTTATCCATTCACTTTCTCACCTTTTCCCTCTCTAGTAATTGCTGATCTGTTCTCTGTAGCATAGAGTTTATGTTTTTGTTCTGTTTGTTTGCTTGTTATGTTTCATTTCTTTATATTTCACCAATGAGTGCAATCACAGTATTTGTCTTTTCCATCCAATTTCTTTCACTTAGCATAATATTCCCAAGGTCCATTCGTGTTGTTACAATAACACATTTCATCTTTTTTTAGCTGAAGAGTATTCTAATACACACACAAACATGCTTAACATGTTCCACCATTCATCCAACCTTGGGCACTTATGTTGGTTCCATCTTGGCAACCTTAGATACACATCTTTGGGGATGCGACTCCAATAGCAAGGCAAACAAAAGCAACACTAAACAAATGGGACTACATCGAAACTTCTGTATTGTGATGCAGTTTGCAGCAACATGGATGGAGATAGAAGGGATCATGCTCAGTGAAATAAGTCAGAAAGAAAAAGAAAAATACCGGATGGTCTCACTCATAGCAGGAATCTAGAAAACCTAAATAAGAGACCAGGAAAAAGACTAATCAATACAAAGTAAAAATCAAAATCAACAAGCAATTATAAACCAGAGACACACTTGGGGGGGGGGAAGGATTAGGGTCAAAATAGGAGGAGTGCAATTGTGTGGGGAATATAACCAGAATGAAAATGTATACATTGTGCAAAATGAAAAATGATGTAAGAATTATATAAAATAAAATATTAAAAAAAATTTTGAATCTCAGAAAAACCCAGAAACTTCTGTATTGTGAAACGAACTAGGATCAAAATGAAAAGGCATCCTACTGAATGGGAGAAAATATTTGCAAAGCATAACTATGACAAGGGGTTAATATTCAAAATATTTGAAGAACTTATATAGCTCAACAAGAGAAGAAACGGCCTCATTAAACTTGGCCAGAAGTCTTGAATAACCATTTCACCAACAACATACAGATGGGCAACAGGCACATGAAAAGATATTATCTATCTCTTATCATTAGGAAAATGTAAATCAAAACCACAGTGAGATCTTAAGTGCACACCTGTGAGAATGGCTATTATCACAAAGAAAGAATCAACAAGTGTTGGTGAGGATGTGGAGAAATTCTGTATACTGTTCATGGGTAACGGTATAGATATTCCTCAAAAATAGAAATACCACATTTATTCCACATCTGGATAGTTGGATAGTTGTTCCAAGATCACAGAACCCTAATTCGAAGAGACAGTTGCACTTGAGTGTTCATTGCAGCATTGTTTACAATAGCCTCCCCTTTTTGTGAATAACCCTAGCTCAGTTGTATAAGTCATGCTTTGTACACTGGTGGTGTACTAACTCACACTGGATTGCAGTAGCAATCCAATTCTTTATTCCTCCATCCACCCTTGTATCCCAAGTATTATCATTGTGCCACATAAATCCCCATCCATCAATCACATGTTAGTACTTGGTCATAAACTAACCTTTATGCAAATTTATAAGTGGATGCCTAGTTATTGATATTGGCAAGAATAGGGACCATGGGCCTCCCTGGTGGCACAGGGATAAAGTCTCAGCACTATCAAGCTATCACCAGTCATGTTGCATGAGTTCGATCTCGGGCCAGGGAGCTAACCCACATGACAGCAGACCTCTGCTGTCTAGCCCACTCACTGCTCCCCTCAGCAGTTATTTCAGTAGATCTGCCTTTTCTGCCCCCCATTCTGTCTCTGAATCCTCTCACCACCACCCCAAAACCACTGTCATATACCTCAGTTCTTCTATGCATAAATAAAATAAATCTTAAAAAAAAGAATAGGGAACATTTAGCCCATTGCCTCACTGCCACAAAATACAACTTTTAGTTTCATTTTTCCTGACTTTTTTTGACCTCTCCTCTCAGGAATAGCATCAAAATGTGGAAATGATTTACCACACTAATTTCTTCTTCCTTCCTTACCTGACTTATCATGGTGGAAATCCAAATTTCTTTAAACAGTCCTGAAATATTATAGCATTGCCTCAAATAGTATTTTCTCATCCTCATAAATGTCCAATTAACTTTCTGGTTTGCATCCCCTAACTTGTTATTGTTCTGTAAGCAGTAGCTTTTCACATTAAATGAGTAATATGGCAATGTGAGAAATGCAATTATTCCTTATTTTATTAGTGTAGTATTTATTTTGCTTCAAAGAAGTGGGGATAAGAAGCCTGGTATTTCTGCTCAATCAGTATGTTCAGGCAATTGCCCACTAGGTTTTTATTTCCTCGGGTGACATTGATGTGAAACTACAGTGTCAGTTTTATATAGTGGCTTGCATGTCTATGAGATTTTTCTCACTGCTGATAATTCCTTTATTAAATTTTCTCTCATAATTTTTTAATAATCATTTTGTTGACAGTATTAGACAATTAGCCGTTCCTCTTTGGTTTCTGGATGTATTTTATTGTTTAGAGGTTTGTATTTTCAGACATTTTAAACAGATTTCTGATAGGAAATATAGATAATTATTGAGCTATTAAACTATTCAATATTCCCAAATCTTTTTTACGGAAAGATTTTCCCTTTTAGCATCTCAAATACACTCCAGCGTAAACATAGTTTCCTCTGACTTCATTTGGTTATCTATCTTAATAGTGGAATAAAAGCATTTTACATTTTTATATATACTTGCACTTAACCCATTAATTCCATTTACTGTGTGTATTTTCTACTAGAGCATTTATTTTTGTGCTTCAGATTTCTTTTTTTAAATCTCCTGTTAGCTTTATTGCTAGTGTGTATGCACAGAGAAAATGCTTGCATACAATTTGGAATACATTCAACAAGTTTTTACATAGATAATTCTTTTCAAATTCAATCTCCAAGGAGAAATCTTAGGAGAATGTGAACATATTCATGTGAAATATAGGTTAGCCTATCTTTTTCATCTTTAGATAATCTCCTTTTTATACACAAATCATAGGTAGGTTGAAAAGGAAGCTTTATTTAATGCATATTTCTTAGTAAATGGATGCAGGCTCTCTCATTGCCCTTTCTCAGGAGAAAGTATGTTTAGCATTTTTCAATTCTCTACTTTTTCTGTAGGAAAGAAAATTTATATACAAGACATTAGTCAGTAGTTGACATTTTTAAAAATCTTTTTTGTGTGATATAGTGAGCTAATTTATAAACTCCTGCAAAATAGCAGAACTGGAATATTTGATTCTTTAAAAGAGAGTGAAAATATCTCCTGAGGGTCATTTAGGTTCTCTAATACCAAAACTTCAATTTCTTTTCAAAGTATGTATTTTATATCACTTTTGTTGATTCTACAGTAACCTGATGAACTGTAATTATTAAAGTTTTCTTATTTTTAATATCACAGTCTTATAATTCATTCAAGAAACTTGTTGTAAATAGACAAAGGTAACATGTAATAGAAATGTCTAATATTGATCCATGATAAGAAGAAAATAAGCAGTAACAACAATAAATAGAACATCAGACATTCTGACAATAATATGTGAAGTCCTAGGAGAATATGTTTCTGTATTTTGCAGATACTGACATTTGCCTTTAAAAATATATAGCTCCAAACAGTAAAAGCAGAGGAGAGTATCTTAAAGAGGTTAAGGAGTTAAAGCGCTTCATTTCAGATCCATTGCAATAGGATTTTTATTTCAATAAGGGTCACCTGAATTGTGAAAAATAATCTATCAACACACATAATAAATAAGAAATTTGTGATTAAAAATAAGGTTACACTAATATGACTTTCCAAATAAATTGAATGACCAAATAAGAAATTAAATATATCTATTTATAAAATTATCGACATATGCATATAGTTTACTAATAAGTGTAATTTTGACTGTGCTTATTTGCATATGTTTAATAAATATGGAAAAATTGATTTCCAGAAAATAATCAGACAGAAAATAAGATAGACTTTTTGGAATAAAATGGATAAGCAAGCATCTGTATTTCCTGATTCTTCTTCCCATAACCCCATTAAAATGAAACAAAAGAATATCCAATTGAGAGAGCTCTGCCCTGTCAAAAAATTATCAATTGTGCAGAATTTTCAGACAATATAAAGAGATGGGATCATAGTTTAGGGTGAAATGAAATAGAAATAAGAATTCATAGCCTCATTTATCTATGAAGAAAGCGAATATTCCTTAAAAAAAATATTTTCTAAGCCGCAGGTTATAGCATGAGTAAGTAGTAGAGAGAGATGTTCTAAAGCAGGTGAACCAGGTAATTAGAATTTTATTTGAAGAGTTATAGGAACTGGTATTTGCCCTTAGGATAAAACAATAAACAATGCATTTAAAACATAGTTGCTTATATTTTACACCACATAAAGTGGATGCAAAGTAAACTAAGTATTTACACACTTACCTTTTCTTCTTTCTTCCCACCAAATTACTTGATTGAAGTTGCCTTAAATTAGACACATTGCCACCAGGAATCACTTCAAAAATGGCTATAGGAAGGTAGAGTTAACACCAACCAGACAGGCAAAGTGAAGAATAAATGTACTATCATTACATAGATATAGTGAAGGGAGAAACCTTGAAATAGGAGCTATGAATTCAGCTGAACTAAATTGAGTTTTAAAAGCAAACCACCACCACAACAACAAATTATTTTAACCATAGAGCCAAGAGTTATACTCCCTTCCATACTTCTGCTAGGAAGACATCAGAGAGGTGTTCTAAAGACCCTTGTTTTATATTTTACACACTTGTCAAGTATATTGTCAGTGCCCTGCCCAGATCCTTTACAGGACTAGTACACAGATCTCCCATCTGCTCTGTCAACTACAAAAAGCTCATAGAGCCCGCTTCCATCACTGCCCTTCTCCTGAGACCATTCTTTCAATAAATCACATAGGCATTCAACCATCACTTGAATTCTGGTTTTGGGTAACCCAGCCTAACATAACATCTATGTGTGTCATTTTTTTTTTCCCCACAAACAATTATATTTGGTCGGGTTTTAAAGATCATGGAAAAAGTAACGTATGTGAATTTGGCATAAAATTACATATTTGAAAGTAATATACATTTTTGTGACCAGTAGTTCCAATACTCAATAACAGATCCTAAGCATTAGAATTTATATTTATATACAGTGTAAAGTTCAATAAGGATTTTGAAAAATAAGTTATTCTGATTATACCCAGATGTCCAGTCTTTTTTACTAATCTCTAAATTCAAACATAAACAATTCTCCACATTTGTGTAAGGCTTCTTTTAGTCTGGTTTTTTTGGTGGTTGTTTTTTTTTGTTGTTGTTGTTGTTGTTTTTTGCCACTGGCATCTCTCTATGTTTTTAAAATCAAAAAACAGAAAATACATTCCAAATGTTTCATAGTGACCTAGTATTGATTTTTTTTATTTTGTAATATTATATTGAAATAACATTGGTTTACAATATTGTGTAAGATTCATAGTCATAGGATCACACCTCTTCAGATGTATGTTTTCCCACCACACTCACCTCCAAGACACTTTTATATTTTTATTTCTTTTTAAATTATTTATTTATGCATGCATGCATGCATGCATGCAAAACTGTGGTATAGGCCAGAGGTGCGGAGTGGGGGTGAGAGGATTCACTAGAGACAGAGTGGGGAACAGAACAGGCAGACTGACTGAAATACACTGCTGAGGGGAGCAGCAGGTGAGACCGGAGAGGTCTGCTGGGCCTTGTGGGTTAGCTCCCTGGCCAAGGATTGAACTCATGCTGCAGTGACTACCAATAGCTTAATAGAGCTATCTTTCAACCCCTGTGTCACCAGTGAGGCCCCTGACACATTTTTAGGTGAAGACAATGATAGCTAAAATCTGTGTGAGTCTGCCTGGAATTCAGAATAATTCAGTTCCTGTCATGACAGCATACTTCAATTTGTACTTCTCTTAGCCCTAATAACATGTCCCACAGGAAATCAACTTTTCTATTAAAATTTAGAATTATGTGAGTGTATGTAAGAATGGAATCTCTAGAAAGGAAAAGCAAAGGAAGGCAATTCTCCTTTGTATTTATGTGAAATAATATTGTGTTGCACGCACTGTAGCAGGCCATATATTTGAGATACCTCAGTTAAAAGAGAACATGATTTTTGCTTGACTCTACCCTGTTATATACTGTATAGGCATGTATCTCTATCCTTTAAGTATCTGAAGAGTTCATCACAAAATCTAAATTAGTTTAAAAGAAATGGAAAATACCTAAGTCATACAAATACATTAAAAAAAACTGTTAAAAGGAGAGTAAGTCAAGAGGCTTGATGTTTTTAAATTAAATCTTACAATGGATGTGCATTAACATTTTTAAATATGGAAAGCTATTTAGTAAAAGCAAGAAGAATGTACATTCTGTATATAGGGACTGTTGTAACAGGTATGCAAATAAGGCTGAGTAATGACAACAGCAAATATATAGTCATGCATTAAAGATAAAAGATAAAAAGAGGCTTAAATTTCCAGAAGCAGAAATTATCAGACAGAGAATAATGGCAAACCAGTGAAGAAAGGAGAATGTCTTTGTAAGATCAATTTAACAGTATTTTAAGTGAAAGTAATTTTAGACTGGGAAGAAAGCAGTATTTTTTATTTTTATTATTTCATATCTTAACATTTCCTATTTAAAATATATTTTTTAATATGAAAATAATATTAAAATTACACATATTTTCTGAAATAAGGGCTAATGCCTTATGAAACACTGATTCAGAGTTATAATATTATAATATTAAAACACTGATTTGGAGGTATAATATCATATTAAAACACTGATTGGGAGGTATAATATTATAATATTACCATTTTAAATCAAGTACTTTTATTTTTTAATGTATCTATTTATTGAGGTAATTGAGGTAATACTGGTTTGCAATATTCCATATCATTGTTGTTTATGATTTGGAATGTAGGATCACACACTTCAGGTGTGTGAACCTGAAGTTCAGATGTTGTATATGATTTGGAATGTAGGATCACACACTTCAGGTGTATGAACAACACCCACCACTGAGGCATATTAAGGCCATCACAACCCATTGTGCCTCCTCCCAACTCTGATCTCCCCTCCCAACCTTTGTGAGCCTCAATTCTGCAATTAGATTTCTAGAGTTTATTATTGGTTTAGTTTTATCTGACCCTTTTAGCTATATTCCACATATAAGTGTCACCATCCAGGATTTGTCTTTCTCCTTCTGAATGATTTATTTCACTTAGCATAATCGCCTACAGTTGCATCGAGGTTGTCACACAAGGCAAGAGTTTATCATTTTTCATAGCTGCATACTATTCCATCATGTTCATAGACCACATCCTCCTAATCTACTTATCTGTCCTAAGTCAAGCATTTTAAAACAAATAATAACCTTAATCCTGGTGGTCTAATGATATATGATCTCAAAATTACATATACATATTTATAGATTAGTGTTAATTCTTACTAATGTTAATAATATTTGAAAAAGTGGTTTATCTTCTCCTGAAAAGTGGCATTGATTTTTATTAAAGAATAGCAGTGCTTGCTTTTCAATATAATACTGGAAGTCCTAGCCAGAGCAATAAGACAAGAGAAAGACATCCAAGGATCCAAATAGGAAAAGAAGAAGTCAAACTATCACTATTTGCGGATGATATGATAATATACATAGAGAACCCCAAAATCTCCACAGAAAAACTAATTCAACTCATCAATCAATTCAGTAAAGTGGCAGGATACAAATCAACACACAAAAGTCAGTAGCCTTCCTATACACAAACAATAAATCTGAAGAAGAAGAAATCAAAAAAACCACCCTTTTATTATCGAAACAAAAAAAATCAAATATTTGGGAATAAATCTAACAAAAGAGGTAAAGGACCTATACAAAGAAAACTATAAAACACTGTTAAAAGAATAGAAGAAGACACAAAGAAATGGAAAGACATCCCTGCTCATGGATTGGAAGAATAAACATTATTAAAATGGCCATCCTACCAAAGCAATATACAGATTCAATGCTATTCCAATCAAAATCTCAATGGCATTCTTCAAAGAAATAGAACAATTATTGATGAAATTCATATGGAATCACCAAAAACCCCGAATAGCCAAAGCTCTCCTGAAAAAAAAGAAGGAAATGGAGGCATCACACTCCCAGACTTCAAACTATACTACAAAGCCATAATCATCAAAACTGCATGGTATTGGAACAAGAACAGACATACAGACCAATGGAATCGAATAGAAAATCCAGAAATAAACCCACAGATTTATGGTCAACTAATCTTTGACAAAGGAGCAAAGACTATGCATTGGAGCAAAGAAAGTTTGTTCAATAAATGGTGCTGGGAAAACTGGGTCGCTACATGCAAAGAATGAAGCTTGACCACTACCTCACACCATACACAAAAATCAACTCAAAATGGATTAAAGAACTAGACATAAGACCTGAAACCATAAAATACATAGAAGGAAATATAGGCGAAACACTACGGGATTTGCACATCAAAGACATCTTTACAGACACATCACCCAAAGCAGTGATAGTGAAGAGAAAGATAAACAGCTGGGACTACATCAAATTAAAGAGCTTCTGCACAGCAAAAGAGACAATAACAAAAACAAAGAGAAACCCACCAACTGGGAGAACATTTTTGCACCCACACTGATAAAGGACTGATCACAAAAATCTGCAAAGAGCTGATGAGACTCAGCAACAACAAAGAAAATAATCCAGTCAAAAAATGGGCAGAAGAGCTAAAAAGAAACTTCTCTGAAGAGGAATGAAATGGCCAACAGACATATGAAAAAATGTTCACATCACTTGTAATCAGGGAAATGCAAATCAAAACTACCATGAGATACCATCTCACACCAGTGAGAATGGCACATATTAAAAAACTAGCAACAACAAATGTTGGCGAGGATGTGGAGAAAAAGGAACTCTTGTGCACTGTTGGTGGGAGTGCAAACTGGTCCAACCACTATGGAGAGCTGTGTGGAGATTTCTGGACCTACTAAACATAGAGCTTCCATATGATCCAGCAATTCCACTCCTAGGTATTTACCCAAAGGACACAGAAACATCAATTCCAAAGAGCACCTGCACTCCTATGTTATAGCAGCACTGTTTACAATAGCTAAGCTTTGGAAACAACCCAAATGCCCAAAAATAGATGACTGGATCAAGAAATGTGGTACATATATACCATGGAATATTACTCAGCATTCAAAAAAGATAAACACATGCAATTTGCAGCAACATGGATGGCGCTGGAAGGGATCATGCTCAGCGAAATAAGCCAAAAAGAAAAAGAAAAATACCGGATGGTCTCACTCATAGCAGGAATCTAGAAAACTTAAATAAGGACCAGGAAATGAATATAAGAAAGTGAAAATCAAAATCAACAAAAAAACTATGAACCAGAGACACTTTTTGGGGGTGGGGGCGGGAGGGGAAGGATTGGGGTCAGAATGGGGCGTTTGCAATTGTATGGGGAATATAAAAATAAAATTTAATATTTAAAAAAAAAAAAAAAAAAGAAAAAAATATAAATAAAAAAAAAAAGAATAGCAGTGCTTTGTGAAGATGCATTGGTTTCATAACCTTAGTGATGAGGTATACAAAGTTACTATCAGTTATTCTGCTTTTGCCATCAGTTACTTTTGTAAGCTGCAGTATCTTTTTTGAACAATTACTGAGGATTTTAAAAGACCCAGAAATATACCCCATGAATAAAAAAAAATTATGGCTTCTTAGTGATTTTGAAATGAGATCTTAAATCCTATTCGACATAAGTTTTTTGTTTTTTATATTAAAAATTAAAAAATTGAACTAGGTAAGGGAAATAACAGCAATTGAGGGACAAAAAACTGCTCTTCCAAGTGGAAAACAAATATGAATCAGTTGCTTATACTGTCTAATCAAAGAAGGATGGAAAAAAGTGCCAGTACAAATGATTGTGGCACCATACCTTTTCAGCGATGTGTTCTTTAAGGTAACACCTACAACCAAAGTAAAAAGCCATTACACCAGTGTGAGTTACATAAATGAAAAGAGCAGTTTGAGAATCAATGAATGAAATTATGGTGGTGAACATGATGAATAGGATATTAGTGGAGTAAAAGTGAGCTCAGATAATTTGAGTGCTTTTTAAGAATAGCACAGGATAAAAATGATGACAAATATTTCTACGTTATCTTGGACTATTAAGGTCAACTAGAATATTTCTGTTAATAGTTCTCTTAGATTGGAACATGGAAGAGAAGAGAGAAAGTACATTTTTCAGTTAATATTTTTATCAAGAAACATTTTTTCTGGCCATACTGCAATTTCCCGGAGTGAAAGAGGAATTTCATTTGCTATGACATTTCCAAAAACTCTATATTTACATTATTAAGACTATATTTATTGCATTTTGTACTATATATAAGTTTGGTCAGTCTTCTAGGATAATTTTAATAATATCTTAAGAAAAAATAAAATTTTAGATATATAATAAAGTTAAATGTTAGACATGTGAAACTACTTTTCTTACTTTTCCCAAGAATGTTCCCTTTAATTGAGCCTACGTATTCATGTAATTACTCACTTTCATCATGTCATTAATTAGATATTGAATCCCCCTATTAAAATGTATATATATATAAATTAGAGAGTAAATATATAGGCACATTTACAGGTACATGCAAAGCAGTGGGTTTCTGTGGATATAACAAGCTTTATACAATGTTGAGCTCTCTTATAAACTTACCACAAATTTCATTTTCATGAACTTCATATTTATAGTTTAAAATATTTTAGAATGGTTCAGAAATATGAATAACAAGGGGAATTCATTACAAGTTAATTTTTTTTTGTTCTACAAAGAAAGCCATATATATGGTAATAACACCTTGTGGTGTGCAAACTTTGAAGTATCATTGCAATTTTCATTATCACCTGCAAATTTTAGTAAAATTATTCTTTTGCTAATTTGAAGGTTCCAGAAATGTAAAGACACTCAGTCATTGCATCTATCCTGCATGTGCAAAGGTAACCCAGATACCATGTCTGGCCTATAAATAATTGATCGTTAAAACCTGGACACAATTTATACTGAGGGCACCAACTAATAATGTGACAAATGTTTTTGTACTTTTCTGCCCACAATTAAAGTCTCCAAACTGCAAGCTCTATCCTCCTTCCTTTCAGGTTCCCAGAGTTGAAAAGTGGTAAGGAAAGGGATGCTGACTTATGTAAGAGCTTGGAAATGGCCTCTATGTGTGTCCTTGTGTTCTTTTGATGAGAACTTTCTCTTCAGCATCTGGCTTCCTATTGGGCCCTATAGAGACTGAATGCCTGATCATGGGCATCCAGTTCCTTTGTCACCTGAACACCCCAATACACCATAGGTGTCCATCTATCTGATTTAAATCCTACAAATGAATGTACGCATAGGATTACAATATAAAACAAAACTCATGTATATATGAGACTGAGTGAATAAGGCTCTGAAAGATACAAATAATTTGTAAAACCCTATAGTTAATACTTCTATTTTGATTTTATGTTGATACAAAAAAAATACTTCAACGAATACCATAAAAAAGGGAAATAATGTACATTAAATACTGTTTTTACACCTATGAACAGTTTCTGATATTATAGACTTTCTAATAAGTTCTTAATAAATTGTTCAGCTTAGGAAAACATAAGAAAAAGAGAAATTGAAACTTAATGTTCCTATGATACTGATGCAACTCCCTGGTGACTTGTAGAGAGAACCAAGTGTTTTACATTTTTCTAGGAGAAAAGTACAAGAAGTAGCTATAAATCATTGGAAATCCTGTCTAGTGACCTAGCATACCCAGAATACTGGAGTTCTTTGGAACTTATTCAGCTAAATAAATCCTTAGTAGAAATTCATATTAGCAGGTCTAAGTTCAAGATTTCCACCACAAAGCAATGATTATGTACTATTAGAAACACAGACCATACAATCAATCTTCGGTTACTCTGATAAAGGAGCATCTGCAGATATGTAAGCAACTTTCATTTTTATTCTTTTCATATGGCTAATTTACAAACATATTTAATATGAATATCAATCAGAATAGAAATAGAAACAGGAAAAGAAAGTATTAGGAAATAGCATTTTCTAAGCAGATTATAGTAAATGCTTGTTACTAGATTACCAACTTTTAATGCATAGCCTTCATTCTCATTCTGGAGGACCATTAAAAATGCTAAATGGGAAGTAGTAGAGTGAGATGCAAAAATGAATTATGGAAACAAACACCCCAGAATATACTTTAGAGCACTCATTAATGTTGCACCTAATTTAATTTAAAACAGAAGCTAGGAGTAACTTGTGCTCATAGGAAACTCAGTAATTTGTTGTGTAACATGATACGGTAAATATGTATATGGGGTGCCTTGTACCTCCTATAAGGTGCCATATTTTCAAGGAAGTAAATGAATTTTTCCATAATGACTTTTATACCAGGCCTGTATCTTTCACAGTAAGCATTCTTTTTTCAAAATAGTATATTCTACTGCTCAAAATTAACAGAAAAGCATCTTCCTTTTTTTCACTGTGTACAAATGAATTGAGATTAAGAAAAAATATCCCTTGATGGAATTTTTCCTTGTAGATTCTTAATTTCATAAAGCCATTCCACCTTGAAATGTAACTTATACCCTGATCTAATAAGCATATCCAAATTACCAGCATATTTTGATCCCAGCATCATTAAACTGTGAAAAATAGATGTTATAATAGAAATAAGCATATCCAAATTACCAAGCATATTTGATCACAGCATCATTAAACTGTGAAAAATAGATGATATAATAGAAAAAGTAATCAAAATTGTTATTATACTCCTAGTGGTATCATACTGTTGTTAAGATAAAAATTCTGTAGAGCTTAGACCTTTGCATAAGGTCCAAAAATAAGGCAATGTGATAAAAATAGTCTTTTAGCAATCTTTTTGCCATTAAGCTCAAAGTTCCAGATGCTAAAGACTTCAAAGTTTATTATAACAAAAACCCACCCATACGTAGCACTCACATGCATTATATTGAATATTATTATTTTTGAATAAAAATAAATAATAGTGCTTAACAATAGAGCTTATAGTTCTTTTCCAGCATACTTATTGCTATGCAGATAACCAATACAAATAACGCAGCTCTTGACTTAAAAAAAATATCCAGAACAGCTGGGCATGATTACATGACTTTTATTTCTACAAGTCCTAGTGGAATATTTTTCCTTCTCATTTATTACAATAATTAAGAATACTTGATTCTTATAAAGTCATTATAAAGTATTCAAGGGAATTCATAGCATTTTAATAATTTTATACTTATTTCAAAAAACATTTTTTCATAACTTAAAAAATTAATCTTATACAACCTAACCTTTATGGAAGGTCACTGGTATGAATCGGGGTTAAAAATCCAGATTGCAACCAAGATTTGCCATGAAGTATCTAGTCACACATTCTCCCCAAGCACCACATTTTCCTGTCATTGAACCCTGGAAAGAAATGTGAAGAATTCCTGCCATGGAAGTGCTGGCATTACAAATTTGTGACCGTGAAGGTATTATTTTACCCTCTCAAGAAAGTAAAATCAAAATCTTCTCACATATAAAAAGATCATTATAAAGTATAGACATAAAGCAAATTGAAAACTCTAAATGTATTTATTAAATGTTTTCAGTTTTGTAAACTATTGCCAATGACCAGTCAAACTTTGAATTGGCATCAGAATCTAGCAAGAGGAACTGGAGACAGAAAACAGAAAATATATTTTATCCAGTTCAATTGGGCAATCCTGGTAACATCAAAGGAACAGGAACAATCAAAGCAGGGATTGTACTCTGTTACCTGCATTACAGAAATGAACACTGAAGCTGAATTCATGAGAAGGAAAAGGAAATGTAGGTTCTTAATCTTAATCATCCCAGATAAAAAGCAGCTAGAGGCAAATCATCATAACTTTTAGGTTAATAAATTCAGGTTATGAAGCCCAAACAATTGTTTATTTATTACTAATCACTATCAGTGGCATAATACACTACTGATATATTCAAATAATTTAATAGCTACTTTTGCCCTTAGCAATTTCTAAATGGTCCCATGTAAAAAAAAAAAAATTATTGAAATTTCCCATTACTGGTTTACACAATCTAGTTTGTAAAATACATCCCTTCAGAATCTATGTTTAACTTATAGCAATAACAGCATCAAGGAATTTAAAGTGATACAGAAAGTTTTAATTAGTAAAAGGCGAAAGATTTATGCAATCTGAAGAGAAACCAGAGTATCAGAAAGTTTTAATTAGGATGACTTTATAAAATTTACATAGAACAACAATAATTGAAAAGGTGAAAATACAGTGTTATATTGAATCAAAATAGTTGTTCTTATCACAAGTGTTTGTAAAGGTATATTTCTCAGAAGTTTAATTTTACAATTAAAACTCAAGGGAACAATTTTATTTTTATCCACCATACTCTACAGAAGTTTATAAGATAATTTAGTAAAAGAACAGCTTGTGAAAAAGTGCAATGGTCAGTGAAATTCATAACCCAAAACAATTTGGACAATATTGGAAAAAAAGTAAATTTGAGTGCTCCTCTGATGATTACAAAATTTTAATGCACCATATTTTCAAGTACTTTTGCCAGCTGAATAAAATGGTTATCTTTTCTTTGTTGAATAAAAACCTTGTTCCCTGTTTCTCTCTTATCCATTATTTTGTATGTGGAGATCAGGATCTTGTGGACTTCAGA
>NW_023604888.1:0-31174 GCF_014898055.3 Talpa occidentalis
ACTTAATTTTATTTAATTAATTTATGTTTTGCATAGAAGAACTGGGGAATAGACCAGAGGTGTGAGGGGTGAAAGGATTCACCAGACAAAGTAGGGAACAGAAGAGGTGGATTTACTGAAATACACTGTTCATGGGAGCAGTGGGCGAGACAGGAGAGGTCTGCTGTGCCATGTGGGCTATTTCCCTGGCTCGGTATCAAACTCAGGCCCTTGTGGCGATAGCACGGAGACACAAGCCACCCGGGAGGCCCAATAGTTAATTTTAAAGACATGTTCATTAAATTAGAAAAGCAGTGGATAAAAACATTTACTTAGCTAAATATTAACCCAAAATATACCAGAGATTTTTGTTAAAATAATTTTTAACTGGAGTTTTTAATTCTTATAATTTTCATAAAATCACATTACTCTGTATTAGCTCAGTGTTTTTTGGTATATTCACAGTGTTGTAAGACCTTCACCACTATGTAATTCCAGAACATTATCATCACTCCAAAAAGAAATCCTGTACTTATTAGCAGTCAGTCCCCATTCTCTCCCATCTAGCCCCTGGCAATCACTAGTCTATTTAACTTTCTGCCTTTATAGATTGTCATTTGGACATCTCATATAAATAGTCTTATATACACTATATAGTCTTTTGACTCCATTTTCTCTAAAATTCAAGTAACAATGGTTAATAACATAAGTTTTAGGTTGCATCATTATACCTCAACATCCATATAGTGGTGGACATTACGTTCATCACTAAAAGTCTTATTCCATATTCACCATAAAATGACCACTTTTACTTGGTCTACTCTTTCCCCTTCCCATCTGGTAATCACTAATTTGGTTTTATAGTCTGAAAGTTTATTTTTATTTAGTTTATTTCATTTGTTTTTATGTACCACATATACATGAAATCTTAGTGTTTGTTTCTCTATCTGACATATTACTAATCATACTACTCTCTAGCAAATAACAAGATTTCATCATTTTTCATAGCTAAATAGTATTACATTTGTACCACACATCTTCTTTATCTCATCTATACCAGACATTTTTACTAAGTGAAATATTTAATAATTGTCTCTTATCTATAAGTATTTTAGAATGTTTTGGATTTCTTTATAGCCCTATTAATTGTACCTGAACTGATTTGCATATGGACAGATTAATATCTATTCTTATTTATGTAAAATATGTAAACAAAAATCTAACTATAAACTGATGTTTACCCACATGTAATTAACATATAATTCTTCTAGGCACAATACCTGGACCAATTATATTTGGTGTCACAATAGATAGCACATGTGTTCTCTGGGATATTAATGAATGTGAAATTAAAGGAGCTTGCTGGATTTATGATAACACCAAGATGGCTTATATGCTCGTGACTATAAGTAAGTGATAACCTCTTGATAACTTTAGAGTAAACCAGTGATGTCAAAACCAAAAATGTCTTAGTTACTTTCTTAGGTTTTGAAATGTTGAGCCTATACTGTTCAACTATTTTGTGCTCCTGAAGTAGACATCAGTTTTCATCATAGCATATTTTTGAAAGGATGGTTGCCTTCAAGGCACTCTCTAAAATAAAATAGAATAACACTTTGGCTTTCTTTACATTACAGATCACATAATTTTTAAAACAACTTCTCAAACTTTTTTTTTTTTTTTTTTGGAAAGTATAACAAAAAAGTTAAAAGAATTCTGAAAGGCTCTGGTCTGATTGTCATTTAGGTACATAGGCTTTGAAAAACACGTAGAGCTGCTGTAGGGAGTATCCTTTGTCTCTAAGGCATGTTGTAAGAAAATATGTTATAATTTACAAAGTTGGCCATATGTCACTCTTTTTTGCCTTTGTGTAGTCTGTGTTGTATAGTCTTGGTTAATGATAAATGAAATTTAAGATTAAGAAAGTAAAATAATATATCTAGTTGTATGAGTAAGATAACATTTTAAATTTTAAAATGTCTAAGAAATCAATATTTAAAAATGAGAAATCTTGGATAGAAATACATATATTATATAGATACATTATTTAATGTGTGGTATTCATTGAGATTGCCGTTTTCTTGACAGATATATCAAGATAGCCTACTCTTATATGTTCTGAAACCCAGAGTAAGCTGTACACTGGGGGGTTTTTTATACACATTTTTAAATAAAATGTTAGTGTTGAACATAAGAGAATCTTAATGTTTATATTTTTGGTCATGATTGAAAAATAAATTTGGTTGAGTATTGAATGTGATATTCCTATAGAAACTTTCTCTAAAGAATTTAAGTCTTTTTATTTTCAGATTGTTTTTTCTAACATAGATAAGAAAATTCTGCGCAGCTTACTATACAGATTCAAGGATGTAAACTCTTGTTATTCACCTTTAGTTGCTTGCAATTTTTGTGTAGGTTGATACTGTATTCATTAAAATTAGAATGGAACATACCACTTATTTTACAAGAATGGACAGTCATAGCTATGAGTAAACTAATTGTACATTTTTATTTAGAAAGAAAATGCTAGTTCAGGACTGTAGCTTAAAAAATTTTCAACATAGAACTGTAATGCTTATAATCCTTCTTTATAATAGGGGTTTCTATTCATGAAGAATTTATTATTGAGAATTAAATTTAATGTAAGTCCTAAATATATGATTATTTTTGTTTTTTATTTGTTAGGTGTTATTTGTAAAATTATTACCATTTTCTTCATTGGGCTTGCAGTCTTTTTGTATAAACCACCACCACCACCAGGCACACATGTGTCATTTCAAAATGAGAATTCAGTTGTGATGACTGTTTCATAGAATGCGATCTCAACAAAGCAGAAAATGAACGGTGAAATAGTAAAAGAGACTACTACAGCTGGAAAATTGACCTCTATATGTAAGAACACACATTTGCCATTGCAGCATTATTTACCCACTATAGACAATCATATCTTAAAAAGTGATCTTTCATAATTAAATGTATTTTCTGTATATGTATGGACTCTTTTTTTTTTAATGTAAGACACAGACTTGTGCCTTCAAAGCCTACCAAAAGCCTTATAAACATACTCAACTTTTATAAAACTCCCTACTGTTGGTATAAAACCCCCAACAAATTAACTAGGGGAAAAAAGCCAACAGTTGAAAGTTTACATTTTAAAAACAGAGAATTTCCTTTTGTTTGGCAAATTGGTTTAAATGCCATTGCCAATAGTTTGGATTTATTTAAAAAATTTTGTGGTGCAGAAATTTAAACTAATCATTTATGTAATGTGCTTTAAATGTTATTATTGAAATCCCATTAATTTAAAACCAGCTATTGATAATTTTATATTAAGTCTACACATTCTTGTCTGTCATCTATCACAGAAAATTATTGAATTATTAGAATATGGTTAATTATCTTCTTTGTATACCAATATATGGTGAATATCAGCATTGTATACACATATTTTCACTTTACCTCAGGTTTCAGGAGATAACTTGTTGATTTTTAACATTTACATTTTCTGATTTTGTGATAGTACTGTTCAATTACATGTCTTTCCAAGGACAGTGCCAACTCCAGTAAAGAAATATGCCTATTAGGCATGAAAAGATTTTTTATGAACTATTGATCAATGATTTGTACTCATTTAGAAACCTGATCACTTACTACATTAGTTTTAGCACCTACAGTGGTGCTTTACTTACAGTAGGCATATACTATTGTTTGAAAACTTTAATTCTCTTTAGCCAATCCATTTATTCGATAGATGAAATATTTCACATCTGATACTTATTACACTCCTCTTACTCAGTAAAACATGGGCCAACTTTGTCTACTCAGACTATGGAGGAGTTAGATGAGTGAAAGTAAACAAAATTAACTTCTATGTGGTCAAGAATTTTGCTGATTAAAAAAATGTTGAAGTTCATACCTATTTGAAATTCCATAAAATAACATTACTCATTTAATAAGGTTATTGGCTTTCGTAGGTTAGCTTTTTATATACTGTTTATTCAGTTAAAGTTGGTTTACAGCCTTATTGCCGAAAGTATGGGATTCATCACTTCAGTGTGCCCACCACAGAAGAAGCCATAGACCCATGCTTCCTCCCTTCTATATGTGCTTTTAGCAAGCAGTGTTTTATATACACTGTAATCAGAATAACAAACTCAGAGTAAAGGCCTGGTAAGTAGCCAGGATCACAAGAATACCAATTCACTAAGTTAAACCATTATGTTTGGTGGGGCAATAATGAACCAAGAACCTTGTAGAATTTACAAATTGTAATGCAGAGAATGAGTTAGGAGACAGGCAAGTTAGGATTCAAGATACATATTTGAATCCAAAACATCAGAATGGAATCCAGATGAGTAGGGGGAAAAAAAAAAAACAGGTTCTTGAGGTTTGTGAAGTTGATTGCAACCAAAGAAACAGTGCATCATGGGAGAGAACAAACACGGGATATCCCAGATATCCCAGGATTTTAAATGTTGTTTCTGTTGGAGCCAAGATGTAAAAGAAAGTTTGATCTTTCTCCTGTATGTGGAATCAGGGAATGGAATAAATTTTCTAGCTCTAAATAATGGCAAATTCTGAAGCACTCACCAGTAAAGATGTAAGACAGTAAGAGGAAACAACTATGAAACATACTATGATAAGGACCTTAATTTAGAGGGAAGAAAAAAATAGAAATAGTTTGAGACAAACACTAAAATGGCTTTCATAATGATTTTTAGTAATCAAGGATTTGAATATATTTTGTATATACAATTAGATGATACTTTTTTTTACAAAGTATTTAATGTTTACAGAGAAATGGATAAATTGAAAATTATTTCGGTGCTCGAAGAAGTCAATTTATTTATAAAAATTACCTCATGGGGACCTCCCTGGTGGCACAAGGGGTTAAGATGCAGCACTATGAAGCTACCTGCAGCCACTGCAGAACGAGTTCGATTCCTGGCCAGGGAGGTGACCCACATGGCACAGCAGACCTCTTCTGACTCGCCTGCTGCTCCCCTCAGCACTGTATTTCAGTCAGTCTGCCAGTTCTGTTCCCCACTCTGTCTCTGTGGATCCTCTCACGCCCACACTTCTGGTACCCCAGTTCTTGTATACATAAATAAATCTAAAAAAAAAAAAAAAAAAAGTACCTCATAATAGAACAGTACTGAGAGTGTTATAATTTATAAACTTTTATGTTTTGATTGCCTAGGTTATATGGATTGGTATTATTCTACTTTTATAACACAATTTTCCAGAGTATGTGCTTTTCAGATTTTGTAATGATTTTATGTAAGCTTGAATTTGTAAATTGACCTATGATATGATTTTTGTACAAAATTGGGTATATATCTTAGAACTTTACTAACACTTGGGTTTTTGTTAGTTATGTATAGGAAATACAAAGGTTAAACTCTTACATGTGGAAGGAACTTTATATACAAGTTAGCCATGTAAATGAGAGGAAAAATATAAATAAACATTTAGTTCTATTTCAAGATTTTATTTAATATAAAAAAGACACGCTGCTGAAGTATGAGGATTTGCCGAAGTAAAGTGATGAGACTGACCTTTCTCAGGAATATTTGGAGCTGAGCAAATGTTGAAATTTGAAGTGTTTCCCCCTGACACCAAAATTTTCATGTTTCAAACAGGGTGCTTACATATTTGTAAATATTTAAGCAACTTGAAAGTGCCTGGAAAATTACACCACTGTGCTTGGTTTGTACTTTTTTAGGTAAATCTATATGCCAAAAAGTAGAGCTCAAAAACATTAGTTCAATTTGTTTAATTATTGCTTAAAATTACAATGGTACTATGTAAAATTGTATAATGGAGCATGATAAAAGGTAAAACTTGGAACATGATAAAAAGTAACTTATTTGTAATTAGAAGTGAAAAAATATGTAAGACATTTTTATCAAGTCAGAATGTACTCAACTTTTTAAGTCTCTCACCTTATTAAATGGCACAAATTTTTAAATATGATTTCTCTGTTTATGAATACACATATATTTTATGATTGAGAAAGGTAAAGCTTGTAATTTTTAACCAGGTGAATATAATCACTGATTTCTGGCATCTCAATATAAACTATTAACTATGAAATATTTCTTTGATGGAATAGTTTCCATGTATGAGCAGTGGGTGTATATGTTCTTGACTTTACAGGTAAGGAAACTGTAGTTGATGATTCTGTGGTCTGCTCAGAATTGCTCAATGTTAGAGCAAAAACTAGAACTTAGGAAACTTATTTCTAAAACAAAACAATGTTCTACGAAATCTGAATTTAGCAGGGATATCTGAATTTCTCCAAAGAATGCAAATTCAGTTTCTAAGATTTGCTTTCCATACTGTTTAGATTTCCACAAAAAATCATGAGTCATGTAAAGGGGCAGGAAATTTTTATTTATAGTCAGAAACAAATTAATGGAACTTTTCTTGGAGGAGGCCAGAGGTTAACATTAGCATGTAGACTTCAACATAGCTATTATAAATATGTTCAAATAAGTGAAGAGAACCATGTTTATGGAGTTAAATGAATATGAGTACCAACTCACTAAAGAGAGAATCTCAATATAGGAAAATGGGGAAAAAATGAAGTTTTGAAATGAAAAATATATCTGAAGTGAGAAACTAAGGTTACTCAACATCAGATTATAAATGACAGATGAAAGAATCAGTAACCTTGAGGATTTCAAAATAAATGATGCTGAAGTTCAAAAAGTAGAAAGGATAAATAAAAAGAGCCTAATAGACTGAAGGACTCTATCAAACAAAATGGAATGAAGGGTATTAGAAATTGAGGGGAGGGAGTGGACAGTATCAAACATGCCATTAAACTCCTAAATAGGATGCACTTAAAAAGATTTTACTGTGAGCCACATGATAATTGAAAAACTAAATTTTGAAAGCAGTGGAAACCCACTCATTATATACTGGAAGAAAACAGTATAAAAAACAGATTACTTATCAGAAACAATTAGCAGAATGGCTCCTCCAATGAAGGATGGTAAAAAGAAGGATTAGTCTGCCATCAATATGGTAGTGATGAGAGAATATCATCAATGTACACAAACATCAGTGGAGTGGGCTTCAAGAAGGACACCAATTGCATACTCCAGATGTACATATTAGTCAAAAAGCTCTCTGGGCCAACAAAAAATTCCATGTATTGTATCTGTCCAGAAAATATAAGGAGGATGAAGTTATCACACAAGCTATACACTGGTTACCTGTGTACCTGACACCATTTTCAAAAATCTGTTGTCGATGTAAATGAGAACAAACCACTAATTGTTCAATAGTTATAAAATCACACACATAGAACCAAAAGGTGACAAAATACTGGGGAAAAAAAAAGATTTGTATAGTCTGTATTAAGCAAATATATCCTTAAAAAGTGATGGTTAAATAAAGACACCCCCTGAAACATATATAATGTCATAAGGCATTGCAATATTTATGAAGAAATTTTTTTTGAAGACTTACTTTGATTTGATAGTGTCCTGAATTATTTCAGGACTCAAGGAAATTTTTAATTACATTTTACTGTTGACAAGTAAATGTTAACTGTTATTTCACATTTGATAATATCTTTAGTGAATATGGAGATAATTAATAAAATATGCTATCTTTTAATTTGAAAAAATAAAAAAAAGACATTCCTACATTAACAAAGACTGAAAAAAACTGCTTTTCATAGTCCAATCTTACAAGAAATTCTCAACTGTCAGGCTGCAAGGAAATGACACTGAATAACTAATCATGAATAAATAAAAGATTGCATAAATTTATTTTAAATATTTCTCTTCACTGATGTAAGTTATATCCAAAATAATGAAGTTGGACCCCTATTTTACAGCATTTAAAAAATTCAAAACGGATCATAGGCCTGTATGTAAGAGCTTTAACATGTTTCTTGTGAGATATTTAGAAGGAAATAGAGTAAATCTTTGTGATCATTGGTTAGGGAATGATTTGTATCTTGGATATGACACTCAAAACAAGTGGCAAAGTAATCTTTCTACAATCATGAGGTGAGTTACTATTTTCTAGCCCTGACTATGAATCTTGTCTGGAAAATGCTATATTGGTTTTTCTCTGCTTGGCAAAATATAGTTTCAAGGTGTCACCTCAGATGGCTCAGGTATGTAATTACAGGTTACATACTTGGGATTTGAAATTTATGAAAGGCGAATGAAGTCTCATGACAGAGAAATAGGTGATTACGGTTTCAAAGTCCCCAATGGTTGAAGGCAATTACATGGATTTTGAGGAATGGCTGTGTTTTGTGGAATTTGGACTCCTATCTTGGCTAATGGCATAATCTTGGTTAAGAAGCCCTCAAGTACCCAGTAACTGAATTTAGAACCCAGTCTATTTAGGACTCCTGAATGTCAACAAGTCTTTGATCAGAAAGCTG
This sequence comes from Talpa occidentalis, assembly GCF_014898055.3. Taxonomy (NCBI): domain Eukaryota; kingdom Metazoa; phylum Chordata; class Mammalia; order Eulipotyphla; family Talpidae; genus Talpa; species Talpa occidentalis. The sequence goes on from NW_023604888.1 coordinate 8,393, forward strand.
ATCTCAGCACCAGCCGAAGAGCTGCCAGGTGCCAGGAAAACTTTTGAAATCAATATGCATGAGAGGGGTTTTACCTGGGAATGTTTGGATTAAGACCAGAAATGCAGCCAAAATGGACCATACTAGTAAGTGATGGTTTCCATGTTTATAGGCTGTAGCTACCATTTGTGACCTTATTCATGAAGCAGAAATATTCACCTTCGTTCAGTCCATCACTGTGTTTATGGAACACCAGGTTTTTACATTAGAACAAAGGGTGAACTTTTGCTGACAGCTGCGCACATAGGAACATTATCAAACAGCTCTATAAGATAATCCCATGGGTGCTATTGAGAGTCATTATTGTTTTAAATCCATCTTCGTTGCTCCCAATCAGTGCAGAGATCCTTGAGGATGAAATCTTAACCCCAACTCTTTAGAAACTATTGAAAGAATATATGCTAATTGATGAGATTTGTCTGACCAGCCCCTGCTAGAATGAACTGTTTACAGATGGTAGCGGTTTTCTGGAACAAGGCTACTGATATACAAAATATGCAATGGCAAATCTTCAGTATACCATAGAAGCCAAGACCCTCCCAGCAGGAACATTAAGACAGAATGCTGAATTGATAGCTCTGGTCAAAGTCCTGGAGCTCTCTTGAGGTAAGAGGGTAATACACATGTGGACTCAAAATATTCCTTCATGGTGTGGTAGACCCTGGGTTTCATGTGGAAAGAAATGAGGCTCTTTACACTTAGCAACAAAGGCATTAGGCATCCACTAGAGATCTTGACCTTACTGAAAGCAGTAGCTTTGCCTTTATAGTGGTGATACATTGTCCCAACCACTAAAAGGATAAATATGAAATTGCAAAAAAACGACAGCAGTGACTAAGGCTGCTACTTGTTCTACTTTCCATGGGGCATCAGTCTTCTTATGGATTTATCTCAATTTGTTTCTAAATACACTTGTTGGGATGAGGAAAATGACCATGAATGGGGATTTGCCAACTTCAACTCCATTTCCATTTGGGAAATTAAAATATGAAATTAAAATAGAAATTAATCACATGAAATTAAAATAGAAAATAGAATGAGGCCTTTTGGATATGTTGTATGTACTCCTGGAGGCCCTAATCTTCTTAGTGGTGAACATCTATATGTGATATCCCACTATGGGAAAGATGCTTTTCTAATATCTATGCACCCATATTTATTTATTTGTTTATTTAATTTTTTTCTTACAGTGTTTGCTTTCTTTTCTCAGGTGTAGTCCCCATAGAATTTCCACCACCAATTCACCCATGTGCCATCACCATAGTTTCTTGTGTGCACCCATATTTAAAGGGCCCCTGTTTGGACAAAGTGGCTCAACAGATTAACCAAGGTGGCCACTTATATGTCAAGAATAATCCAAGACAACTGGATTTTACCCAAAAGCTCAGAACACTGGCAATTTTAAACATCTTCGATTCTTTGTGGATGGCTTCTAGGAATGGGTGGAAGTATTCCCCACCAGGAAAAATTTATGGGTGGGGTTGCAAAACAGTTGCTGAAGGAAATAATTTCTTGCTGTGGATTGTCCAACTCTATTTAGAGCTACAATGGACCTGTGTTTATTTCAGATGTCACTCAGAAAGTAATGCTTTGCAGTTTACTTGTAACGTACACACAGCCTGGAGTTCACAATCTATAGGACAAGCTGAAAAAAATGAATTATACCATAAAGAAAACCATAGTGCCAAGAAACCCATCTGCATTGGAATCAGGTATTTTCCATTACCCTCTTGGATGAGTTGATCCTAGAAGTGGGCTACCTTTACTCACTTTGAATTGTCTTTGGAAGATGGTACCAGTCTTAGAAAAAGAGTATAGAATCAAATCAAAAAATACATACAACACATCCAAGATATTTTACTAGTAACTCTAAACTGTCTTAACTGTCTCTAGGATCTGTATTCATCTGATGAAACATTGCATCCTATCTGATAAGGTTTTACTCAAGACCAATGACAGTGGGGATTCTAAGTTCGAGTGACAGAAATGATCTGGTCCTTGTAATGTTTTGCCAGCCACTCACACTTATTTCAAATTTGCAGGCATAAAACCTTGGGTACTTCAGAGTGAAGGAAGACCAGAAGGAAATGATTCAGAGATAAAAACCCACTGGTCTTGTGAAACTGTTGAAGAACTGACGTATTTGTTTAAGAAAAATGAAAAGCTTAAATGTTCCCTTTTTCTCTTCTATCATCTGTGCAAGAAACTCTGGAATTGACTTTCTAATAAATAATGGAGATGATGAGAAATGCTATGAGACTTCCTTGGTAATTGCTCTAACTAAACTCTTCTTTTCCTGTCTTTTATCTCAGTTATGTAGGGTGGCATCTGAAACCACGTGACCTCTGCTGTCATCATTCCAGCTTTGGGAATTTGATTTTGATACTATGAAAAAACTGGGTTTTGGTTTTGACTTTTAATTTTCACAATTTTGATGTTTGTGAAGTTTATCTATTTTTTGTAGATGGGTCTATGTTTGACTTTTCCTCTTTTGTCTCTTTTCAGACTGCTTTTGTAGGCACAGATGTGCTTTAGTCTGGCTACTTCAATGTGAGTAAAAATTCCTTTCCAGTAGGCAGTGGTGAAAAGAATCTAGCCTCAGAAAATGAGGATTTGTCCTCATAAGGAAGCAAAGAGAAAGCTTAGTGTCTTTGAAACAGGGTGGTCCCCAGGAAAGGGGGAGATTCCAGGTTCCCTGCCCCACCCAAATGGAGGGTGGAGCTGAGCAGGAAGAGAAGAAGCTGCAGAGGAGACTGAGGAAGGAAGGAAGCAGGATGGAGCCAGTAGGAGACCTGGTGGAGGCACATGGGGCCAAGAGACATGTGAAGAAACTGAGCTTGCCTTTTGGTCGTGGACTGGGTGACACAGATGTGGGTGAGAGACCCGAGGGGAGGTGACAATGGCGGCTTTTATCTTGATTTTGATTTTGCTCTTTTCCTTCCGGGCTTGTCTGGTTGTTTCTGACCCTTTTCTGTGGGTCCCCACTGGAAGATGCTTTAGACTTGTGGCAGGCTTTGGGACCTTGCTCTGGGTCGATCCCATTTGGATGGAGTTTTACTCATGAGGAGACGGGTAACTTTGGGTGCTTGATTTAGAAACTATATTCTTTGCCTTTCCTGTATTGTTTCCTAATTGTATTAAAGTTCCTTTCCATTAAATTCTCATATGTTTTGTGTTGATGCGCGGATGGCAGAACCCATTTAGAATAGGCAGGTTTGCAGGGTTTGGGCTGCCCCTCTCCCTGCCCTGTAACATCTTCACAAATATAGGTAAAATTGTAATTTCTTAAGATATTTCACATAGGTTAAGTGAAGAAAGCCAAGGCACCATCTGTTTCCATATTTTGTAGGTCATCTTCAATCCCCTGGGTGTGCCTCATTTCCTGAGTTTTTTGTTTTTCTCCCTCTCCTTTTCTTCCCTTCTTGATGCAGAATAATGCAGCAGTTAAAAAGGTCTAGTGAGGAATTTATCCTCCTCTGCCTAGTAGGATCCTTTTCCACAAGTCATTTCTAACTTGAGGGCGTAAGGAAAGGGGGAGGTGATGTTTGTAGTACCTAAAAATGTCCACATTTCTCTAGAATTGATCCAAGAATGTTGTCAAGGAGATAAGTTAGTAACTCCTACAGAATATATTGATAGTTCAAGGTAGCAATCGGATAAGAATAAGGACTTTTACAAATTGTATATTTGTATTCTTTTATGTATCCAGAGGAAATGAACTTTATGATTTTAGTGTACTTCTTCCTCTCTAACCTATCAAAATGTCTACAATTTTTTTGAAAAAAGATTTGTTTGTTTATACAAGCACTGGGTACAGTCAGACGCACGGGAGAGTGAGAGAATTTACCAGAGCCAGAGCAGGGAGCAGAACAGGCAGAAGGACCGAAGTACACTGCTGAGGGAAGCAGCGGATGGCAGGAGAGGCCCTCCCGCCATGTGGGACCCTTGCCTGTGACTGGGGATCGAACCGGTGCTGCAGAGGCTGCGGGCAGTTTTGCAGCCCAGCGCTCAACCTCTGCACCACCAGGGGAGACCCCAAAAAGTCTACAATATAAACCTTTTGAAATTCAGTAGTTTCAATTGAGTGATAGGCAACAATAATAAAAATGAAGTCACCTGGGAACTTTAAAAAGTTATCAATGTTCAGGTCTCAGCCAAGACCAATTTAATTCATTTGCTAAGAATTTCCTTTAACAATTGCTTTAGGTGATTTGTAAAGTGAAGTCATTGACTTGGAAACTGCTGAATATAAACGAACACTTTGAAGAGTGGAAGGAACATGAATCACATTTTGTTGCCAGTGATTTGTTTTCTTATTTTTAATTTTGATCTCTAGGAAAATAAAAGTTTGGTTTGAAAACAAAGGAAAGAGAAGGAATAATGGAGTCATGTTGAGAGTGAGATAGTGCAGGGATTTCTTTTGAAAATGTGTGTAAAGTCAGGACCGGACACAATGCGGGTTTTCTGATCCCATGCAGACCAGGCAAAGGAGGAGTCAAAGTCCTCAGTGGTTTTTTGCAGGTCTTATATTGGGGTTCAGCAGGTACGTGGCAGGCAGGGGTGCTGGGGGGCCGGGAGGCTGGCAGTCCTCCCAGCCCCCAGCAAATCCTCACTCTATCTGGGCTCTCTGGCGTTCTCTGCTTCTGCTTCGGGCTTCTTCTCTTTCAGCTTCTACTGGCGTCCCCGTGACACCGCCCTTAAAAAGCAGTCTTAGCACAGGTGTGCCCACTCCAGGTGCCCGCCATCAGGCATGCATTCAGGATCACAGTGTTCCCTCATCTATCCTGATGGCGGGAGGGCAGAAAAGCCTGATATTTTTCCTTACCCTACAATGTGGAAGCATGTGCTCTCAGGAATGAGGTAAGGCAAGTTGGGGAAAAAGAATGCTAGAGAGTTAGAAAGCAAGAGAGAAAATTACCTGATTTAAAATTTTCCCCCCCCCAAACAGGGCTGCAACATACAAAAGAATGAAACTAGATATTATCTCACACCATATACAAAAATAAACTCAATGTGAATAGAAGACTTGAATATAGACTTGATACCATAAAATATATAAAACATAGGCAAAACACCCCATGACATACACTTCGGAAACATCTTTGAGGATTCTTCTCCAGAAGCAAGGAAAACACAGGAGAAGATAAACAGCTGGGGCTACATAAAACTAAAAAGCTTCTGTTCAGCAAAAGAGACGATAATCAAAGAAAGAAACATCCTACTGACTGGGAGAAAATATTTGCACACCAAATGATGGGTAAGGGACTGATATAAAAAAATAACAAAGAAGGCCTCCACTGGTGGCGCAGGCGGTTGAGCGAAGCGATGTGAAGCTGTCCACAGCCTCTGCAGTGCCGGTTTGATCCCAGCCGGCCAGGGAGCAACCTACTTGGCGCAGCAGACCTCTCCTGACTCACCTGCTGCTCCCCTCAGCAGTGTATTTCAGTCAGTCTGCCTGTTCTGCTCCCCACTCTGTCTCTGGTGAATCCTCTCACCCGCCCGCGCATCTGGCCTGTATCCTGATTCTTGTATGCATGAATAAATAAATCTTCAAAATAAAAATTTACAAAGAGTTCATACAACTCAACAAAAAACATAGTAAACAACACAATCAAAAAAATGGGCAGAAGAATGAAAAAGACACTTCTCAAGGAAGAGAAGCAAATGGCTAATAGACATGTGAGAAAATGTTCAGCATCACTACTTATCAGGGAAATGTATATCAAAATCACAATGAGATACCACCTGACACCAGTGAGAATGGCCCACAGTAAAAAACAAAAAACAAAAACAACCAATGCTGGAGAAAATGTGGAGATAAAGGAATGCTCTTACATTGCTAATGGGAATGTACACTGGTCCAGCCACTATGGAAAGCTGTGTGGAGGTTCCTAAGAACACTAAAAATGGTCTACCATATGAACCAGTTGAAAGGGAACTGCTAAGAGAAAGAAATCTTTCCTGTTAAAAGAGTCATAGACCTGGAAATGCAAAGTAAATAATAAGTTTGCTTCCTTAATAAGCCTATAAACAAGGTCTGGCAGCCTGCTATGCTGATTGATCTTCTAGGCATCCTGGAAGATCTGTATCCTTCCCCTTTTCCTGTGTCAAGAATTTGTATGCTAACTAACCAACTTTATCAATGTGAAGTGGTTGTGTATAAAAGAAACTCTTTGTCTCTAGACCTTATGGGACTACCCAGGCCTGAGACCTCATGCATGAGTAATAAAGCTTTCCTGACCTCACCATTCCTGAAGTAACTCTTGTTCTTCCCCTGCCTGTGTAAAAGGCTAGAATTTATTTCTGCAACAATATGTGTAATAAAGAAACCAAAACAGAAGATCAAGAAAAAGTCAAAACTTGTAAGCTGAGCATAGATCTGAGGCATACAGCAAAGAAGAGGAGGGAGGGTAGATCAAAACAGGGGAGGGAATATGGTATTGGTTCACTGGTGATATGGTGGCAGGAGAACTATGGGGACTATAAATGATGTCGTTTTGTGGAGTTGTGGGGCCCTTAGGTTCACTCTGGGAAAGGTTTCACCAGACCTTCCGGTTCAGCGGCACATGAGTTCCCCAGGCGGGTTTCTCCACAAGACTGAGACATTGGTTATATTTGAAGAACAGGTTTATTAGGGTGTAGAGGCAGGAATGGACACGGGGCAGGTTTTCTAGGATCCCATGCAGACTGGGTAAAGGAGTCAGAATCCTCAGTGGTTTTATGCAGGTCTGTTATTGGGATTTACCCAGTACACAGCAGGCAGGAGTGCTGGGGGACCAGGAGGCTGGCAGTCCTCCCAGCCCCCAGCAAGTCCTCACTCTATCTGGGCTCTCCAGTGATCTCTGCTTCTGCTTCTTTGCTTCTCTCTCGGCTTCTCTGTTCATTCTGCTGCTTCTTGGCTTCTGCTGGCATCCCCGTGGCGGCGCCCTTAAAAGCCCAGTCTCAGCCCAGGTGAATCCCATCTACCTATGCCTACACCCTACTCCAGGTGCCCGCCATCAGGCATGCATTCGGGACCACAAGGATCCATCATCTATCCTGATGGCGGGAGGGCAGAAAAGCCTGACATTTTTCCTTCCCTACATAGGGAAAGGGACAGGTTTTGCTAAGAGAGGCCTGCATGGTTGCAGGTGGGCAGCCTTGAGGAGAGCGACCTCCGCTGATGGAGGTCAGTGAAGAGAAGTCCCGGCATGGTACAGGTCATAGGCATCCAGAAAGCTGCTACCCTGCAGAGGGATAGAGTTGGTGAAAAGAGGCACCTGCATAGTCACAGGTGGGCAGTGGGAGTGCTGCCCCGAGCCTGTGCAGAGACTGCACTGATATAGTCCTTTTCTCTTTGGGAGGGGTCACTCCTCCGTGGAGTGGCCTGCTTGTTGCCGATGTTGGGTAACAGGCAAAACTAGAAAGGGATCAGAGATCCCAGGGTGGGCCCAATCTCTGTGTCTTTACCCTCAGGCCTATGCTCCACTTCCTGTAGCGTCTGATTGGGCTTGGGTCTCATGCCTTGTGATAAGGCCCTGGTGCCTAAGGGTTATGACCTCTACAGCTGGATTAATGGTCATGTTATTCCCCTCGACCCCCACCTCCTTGTGTGAGCCAGGTTTTAGTCTTGAGGCCTCCTTTCCAGTTTTTCTATTCTTGTCCTCCATCATAATGATGTAAGAAAAAAAATTAATTCATAAAAAATAAATTTTTTTCCAATGCACCTCCCTTCAGAAAAAAAATAGAGCTCACAACTTGATAAATTCCTTCTTTTCCTGAACTAGTGAGCTACTTTAGTAATAATGTGGACATAACACTACAAGCTATTTGATGGTGATATCCAGAAGTAGATTAGTTTGAGCACATGGCAATGTGGGAATGTGATGGTAAATTGAGAAAGTCTGATAAGGAAAATGGGGCAGATCTGCCATAACTAAGTGAAGATGCTAAGACAGCGACAATATAAAGACATCTTAATACATGATCCTCAGCTATTCCTTGAGAAATTTCTTTCTTTAAAAAATATGATAATTTTTTTTTAAGATTTATTTATTTATTTTTTATACAAGAGCTGGGGTACAGGCCAGAGACGCGGGAGGGTAAGAGGACTCACCAGAGGCAGAGCAGGCAGACGACAGAAATACACTGCCGAGGGGAGCAGTGGGCACGACAGGAGAGGTCTGCCACACCAGGTGGGATTCTCGCTGGCCTGCAGGGAGTCAAACCTGCACTGCAGAGGCTGCGGACAGCTTCACAGTGCGGCACTCAACCCACTGCACCACCAGGGAGGCCCACCCTTGAGAAATTTCAAAGAATATGGAAACCACAGACTTATCTGGCTTCCCAATGACAGTTGCTCTGACAGGTCTCTTTGCTAGTTGTCAGAAAGCAGAAGCCAGGTCAAAGAAAGGTAAAAAGCAAATTACTGTATCAAATATATCTTCAATTTCTCCCCATTCACCTGTCTTTTCCTTGTCTTATATGTGTACCCCCTCTTTTTTTTCCCCCTTGGTTGGATTAAATCAATCTATTATTGAACTTCCTTTGTGGAACCAAGCTTAGCCAAGGCTTTGCCATTTTGTATACCCTCCATCTTGATATTTTAGTTCTTGCAAAACCACATTCCGGAGATAGTTCCAACAGTCACAACCCTCACCCCACTTGTTGATGTAAAATTAGACCACCCCCAGCCGCCAATGACAGTGGTCTTATCCATACATGGAGCTGCATTTCTACCCGTCCAATCGGCCTAGGACTATAACCATGCGTGCCAAAATGCACTCTAGCAGCCAATGGGTGACAATCAGCATGATTTGATTTTCGAGCCAGTCTGTAACCTTATAAAAAAAAACCCTGCTTCTTTTTTTCGGGGCTCTCAACCTCTGCCGTTGCATCGGTGCATGTCGTGAGCCCGGATTCAAGCCCGTAATAAACTCCTTTGCGTTCTTGCATCAGCTGTCTGCGTGTCCTTGGGGGCTGCACTTGTCGACGTTGGGCACAACACTTTTCATATAAGTAAATCACACACTGCTAATTATCTTACTTAATTTGATAATTGCCACCTGTTTTTGACAGGTGATTTGAGGGTCTATAAATTATAAGCAGCAAAACTGTCAAGTAACATGGCTCATAAAAACACATTAGAAAAAAAGGATAGATGGAATCAGGCTTTCATTACTTATTGTGAAAAAATTAGACTTTTATTACTTATTGAAAATATTACTTATTGTTTATTTATTGGGTATGATGAAATGTGCTAGAAGTGCCAGTACTCCCTGCTTTTCCAATTAGCCATTTTGCTTTTACGAAGGATCTACATTAGTACGTGTTTTCTTAAACAGAAAAAAAAATCTGAAAATGATTTGTCAGATAGCCTTATGACAAAAGGTGAAATGTGAAAATAGTGTGCAGCACTTGTTTTGCAACAACTCATTATAAAGGCAGAATGCACTCTGGGCAGTTAGAATGGCATAACCAAACTTTGCCCCATGCTAAATACTTTGTACGCATTGTATATCATATATTTCTTCCTTTTATTACATGTTAATGTTATTTTAAGGTTTTTTTTTAAATATTTATTTATTTATACATACAAGAACTGCAGAACAGGCCAGAGGTGTGGGGGGTGAGAGGATTCACCAGAGACGGAGTAGGGAACAGAACAGGCAGACTGAATGAGCTACACTGTTGAGGGGAGCAGCGGGTGAGTCAGGGGAGGTCTGCTGTGCCAGATTCCTGGCAAGGGATTGAACTGGTGCCTTAGCTGTGAATAGCTTCATAGGTTACATCTTAACCCCTTGTGTCACCAGGGAGGCCCCTCAGTTTAATTTATTATTTGGTAGGTTATTTTTGCTGTCAAAAATTTTCTATATAAATAAATGGCAATTGCTTCTTTGCTTTACACCATTATTCTTTCAAAAGATTTCATAGAAACACTCTGCATTCAGATTGGGGGGGGCTATTTTACACATTTGTACTTGTGGTTTTTGGAGTCTGGGTTTGGAGTGCAGGGTCCTTGGGTTCACTCTGGGAAAGGTTTTCTTAGGGGGAAAGGGTGTCCTGAGCTAATTCCATACAGGCTTTGTGGACTCCGCCCCATTCCAAACCAAAGCCATCAAGACATTGGGAAAAACAAATCCCACCATCACCAAAGGGAAGGGTGCTGGGACCTGAGGGTGGAGTTAAGCAGCCAGGTTTGGTATAAAAACCGCTTCCTGGCTGCAACCAGCTCTCAGAGACCCATTTGGGATTCCAGAGCAGTGGGATCGGGTAGGACGCATTTAAGACTTAATCTCCCACTTTTCTCCCTGAGTTGTACATTTCCTCATTTCCCCTTACCTTGTGAATAAATCTTTTATTAACCTTTTGTGTGTGTCTGCAGCAGAGTATTAAGTCCCTTTCAAGCAAGCGCAAGTGAGGATCCACAGCCAGGCAACCTGTTATATATCGGGGTGGCCCTGTAACTGTTTTGTAACAATTTCACCAGAGCTCCCGTTTCAGCGACACTTGGCCAGTTTCCCAGGCGAGTTTCTCCACGAGACAGAGATGTTCGTTATATTTAAAGAACAGGTTTATTAGGGAAAGGGATGAAAGAGTAACAGACACTTGCATAGACACAAGAGGGCAGGAAAAGCTGCCCCAGAAGGGACAGGTTTGCTAAGAGAGGCCTGCATGGTTGCAGGCGGGCGGCCTTGACAGGTCAGGGGCAGGCAGGAAGGCTGCTGCCCTGCAGAGGAGAGAGTTGATAAAAAGAGGAACCTGCATAGTCACAGGTGGGCAGAGGGAAGGCTGCCCAGTGCCTGTGCAGATACTGAATTGATATAGTCTTCTGTTTGGGAGGGGTCATTCCTTGTGAGCCATCAATTGGTTGCTAATTTTAGATAACTATGCAAAATCTGAAAGGAACAGGAGATTCCACAGTGGACTCAATCTCCATATCTTTACCTTTGGGGTCTGTTGGGCTCAATCACCATCTCTTTACCCTGGAGCCAGTGCTCTAGACACTCCCTACAGTGGTCTGATACCGGCTTGGATCTTAGGCTTTGTAATCAAGGCGTCTGTGCCTAAGGATAGTGGTTTCCATAGCTGTGTCAATGGTTATGCTAATGTCTTCTACCCCCACCTCCTTGTGTGAGCCAGGTTTCGGGTCTTGGGGTACCTCCTTTTCAGTTTTTTTTTTTTTTCTCTTCTTTTCTTGTCCTCCATCATACTCATTACAATTCCATCTTTTTTTTTTTTTCCACATGTGAGACAACTCCAAACTTAAAATTTTCAAGACCAAAAATTAGAACTTGATTCCAGGTGTCTCTGCCTCCCAAACTCAGGTTTTTTTCCTTTTCTTACCAGAGTATGCCTAGATTAACGAGATATATTTAAAACAAAAACCAAACAAATAAAAAACCCCAGAGACAATGTTTAATTCTTGTATTATTGAACTCTTTCAATCCTACAATTTACATTTTATGTAGAAATAGTAGGAAAATTTGAAGTAATAAACATAGTAATGTGTTGTTTTCAATTAAGAAAAATGTATTAAATTTAGATCCTTTCGGTCTTTCCAAGTTTGCAATTTCTGTTTATACCAGCAGGTGGAGGTGTTGTTCTTACTACTGCTGTGAAAGGGGTTACTTTCTGAATCTTTCCCTTTATTTGATGGAGGGCTATTTTCGGTTATTTGGTAAAAACGCATTTGTAATTTATATATTATAATTGTTCCTATCCTATTACTATCCAGAATTCTTTATCATTGCAAATTATTGGAAAGATTTTCATATTAGTGTTACAGAGCAGCCCCGATATAAAACGGGTTGCCTGGCTCTGGGTCCTCACCCGCATGCTTTAAAGGGACTTATTAATACTCCACTACAGGCACACACAAAAGGTTAATAAAAGGTTTATTTACAAAGGAAAGGGAAATGAGGAAATGTACAACTCAGGGAGAAAATAGGGAAACAAAGTCTTTAATGTGTCTTACCAGATCCGCCAACCTGGAAACCCAAAGGCACTCTCAGAGCTGGCTGAGCGCTGCGAGCTGGCAGAGAACCAAAAAAGGGAAATCCCCCCAAGGCCCACGTGTCTGGTTTTATACCAAACTTGGCTGCTTAACTCCACCCTCAGGTCCCAGCTACCTTCCCTTTGGTGGTGACTGGATTTGTTTCTCCCAATGTCCTGATGGCTTTGGTCTGGAGTAGGGGTGGAGTCCACAAAACCTGTATGGAATTAGCTTTAGGACATCCTTTCCCCTAACATTAGGAGAGAAACAATGTAATATCTAACAAGAATTTTTGGTGAATGAAACTTTCATCATTTTGACTTATTTTCTAATTTAGACAAAGAATAGCAAGTTTCTCATTTGGTGTTTTTTTTCACCAGACATTGACAAATGAATTTTTTTTTAAGATTTATTTATTTATTTATACAAGCACTGGGCACAGTCAGAAGTGCGGGAGGGTGAGAGAATTCACCAGAGCCAGAGCCAGGAGCAGAACAGGCAGACTGACAGAGGACACTGCTGAGGGGAGCAGCGGGCATGGCAGGAGAGGTCTGCGCGCCATGTGGGACCCTCTCCAGGCGGCCGGGGATCAAACCAGCGCTGCAGAGGCTACAGGCAGCTTTGCAGTCCAGCACTCAACCACTGCGCCACCGGGGAGGTCTGACAAATGAATTTTTGGAAACTATTCTGTATTTTATCTTTAAATACAATAAGTTATTTGCATTACCATTCATAAAAATAATTCGATCCTTAAAAATCATAGAATATAACAAAAATAATAAATTTAAAAATTTTATACCAGGTTGTTTTCCACTGCTAAGAATGAGTTCCATACATATTACAAATTCAAAAAAAAAATTTTAATGGAAATTTTTTTTAAAGATTTATTTATTTATACTAGAACTGGGGTACAGTCAGAAGCGCGGGAGGGTGAGAGGATTCACCAGAGCCAGAGCAGGGAACACAACAGGCAGACTGACGAAATACACTGCTGAGGGGAGCATGGGGCGAGACAGGAGAGGTCTGCCGCACCATGTGGGAGGCTGCAGGTAGCTTTACAGTGCAGCACCCAACTGCCTGCGCCAGCAGGGAGGCCCTAAAATTTTTTTACTGTTATGCTGCCATTTCCTTTCACAACTGGCTGGAATGCCTCAAAATAGGATTTTAGAAAATGATTCTGAGAACATAGGTGATACGTTCTCACATTTATACTACATATTAAAAGGACATTTCAGTTGTGTTTATTGTCCTCAAATTCTTTTGGCTAGTCTAGAAATGCATTATGTAATATTGTTTTCCTGAAAAATTTCTACTCTTGAAATACTTTTTTAAGCTTAAGCCAGTTGAGACTTCAATACGCAGAGTTGTGACTAGAGTTACTTTTATCAAAAACCTAGAGTCAGCTTGCAAACTAAAACATAAGAATGCAAATAGTTAACAAATAAAATGATGTAATATTTAAACAAAAAGTTAAAATATTCAGCTTCCAGAAAAAATTATTGACCATTTACTTAATGGCAGGAACTTCTTAGAATTCCAAAATTGAAGGAGGCATTCTGTTTACATTTTTTCTTCAGAGGCTAATGAACTTTTGGAAATAAAATTGTATTTAATCAATTATATTAGAATACAATTCAGGCATTTATTTTTGGTCTGAGCAACTAGAAGAAGTTGTTGGTTTCCCCACTAGTTTTATTGAGATATAACTGACATATGAAATTATATACATTTAAGATGTAGAAGTTGAAGGTTTGATAAACATATCTTTTGCAATATGATCTCCACATTGAGGTGATTTAACACTTCCATTGCCTTCCTAGAAAATTCTAAATACATACTATAGCAATGTTAACTATAGTCATCATGTTGTACATCATATTCCTAGAACTTACTTATTTTGTAACTTGAAGTTTGTATTCTTATTTTTTTCTTTTCTATTTTATTGAGGTAATATTTTAGTGCTTGATCTAGGAATACCAATGGACCCCAAACTATTAAGGGGTGCATGCTCTAAAAGGATTCCAGCCATCTGCTACACAGAGACAAAGGGAACATACTCTTAGTGTGAAAGATCTTTAATAGAATTAGTGTACATAGAGAGAAGAAAAGATTCCCAATAATAGTTTCCCAATAACCCCCCACAAATTACCCATCCCCTGTGGGCAAAATGCTCAGCTAAACAGGCTCAGCCCGAAACAGGGCTGCTCAAGTCTGAAAGCTTGTCACCAATATAGAGTATCTTGTAGTGGGGAACCATAAGAAAGGGGTTAAGAGGTCTCAAAGAGCTAGGACAGAAATAGAGGGAGCAAATTCAAAAATCAAATTACAAATCAAGATAATGACTGCCATTTTTTTCCTGCCAAGGACAGTCTCCCTAGGTGTCTCTCATCCATATGTCTATTCCAAGTCCCTACAGGTTTCACCTACATATGTCTATTCCAAGTCACCTTCCCAGTAGTACCAGAGAGCAAGTTGAGCCACAAAAGCAAGAGCCATGGGTCCACCTTCCTTCCATGTTACACTACTCAGCTCTGCCCCCAGTTCCCAGTAGCTCCCCTGTTCATGGCATACTGGAATTTATAATCCAATGTGGCTTCATGAAAGTGGCGCCTATTCTATTTTCCTCCCTCTTTGATATTAGGTTACCACACTGTATAGGTTCCAGGGGTGCATTTTCTCACCCTAACAACTACATATATCTCACCATACTCACCACCAAGTGTCCAGTCACCCACGCACCACCAACTATTAGGTCTTACCTCTACCTATTCCTTACCTCCACTTCTATCACTATTTTGTTTTCAGAGTCTTAAGGTTTGTTTTCATTATGTTTCTTCCTTTGCTTTTTACTTTTTAATACACTACAAATTAGTGAAATCATGACGTATTTATCTTTCTCCTTCTGACTTATTTTGCTTAATGTAATCCTCTTGATATCTCAAATGATAAGATGTCTTCTTTCTTTTTAGTGCCCAAGTTGTATTTCATTGTAAAACAGTTAAATTTTATTACCAGACATTTTATGGAAGAGTTTGGTGTCAAACATTAAACTAATAGTATAGAATTATGGCCTCTGCCCCAAGCCAGGTCCTATAGTCAACATCTATAATGAAATAAAGTATGGAAGCTTCAAATTGTTACTATAACACACAATGACAGTGACTCAAAAATCTACTTGAGATTTTTATTCGAGAGTGAAATTTATAAAGTGATAGATTGATACAATGTTACAAAACAATACCTACTCATAAATTACCTGCTTAATCTCTGCCCAAACTAATTAACTTAGAAATATCTCCATAATGAGACAGGCATTTTGAATTCCAGTTATGTATCTTAAACTCATTTTCCACAAGTGATGTTCCTTTTTATTTTGCAGAGAAGAGAGAGACTATTAATGGGACCAGTCTCAATTTCTATTTATATCACTTTACTTGCCTTCCAAATACCCAACTCAAGCCCTACTTTGCCTTCCCAGATTAGCCTTAGAGTGGACATAGTCCTTGGGCTAAATCACAGGCATCCTACACTCAGTTTGGCATCATGTGATCTCACTCCCCACACTTTCCTTCTCACTTCCTCTATTTTGATTAGTGACAGTATCAGTTGATTTCCATACCCACCTACCTTTGCATTCTAAATCTGTCAACAATCCCATCTTAAACACATAAACTATCTCAATCTTGAAAAGTGACTATAAATTAGCAACAAATATAGCATATGTATATATAATTTTATTTTTTTATTTTTTATTTTTTTTTATTTATTTTTTTTTTAAATAGAGGCATGTTTTTATTTATTTATTTTATTTGTTTGTTTGTTTTGTTTATACATGCACTGGGTACAGTCAGAAGCGCGGGAGGGTGAGAGAATTCACCAGAGCCAGAGCAGGGAGCAGAGCAGGCAGAAGGACCGAAGTACACTGCTGAGGGGAGCAGCGGGCGGCAGGAGAGGTCTGCGCGCCATGTGGGACCCTCCTCCGGTGGCTGGGGAGCAGCTGGGGATCGAACCGGCGCCGCAGAGGCCGCGGGCAGCTTTGCAACCCAGCGCTCAACCGCTGCGCCACCGGGGAGGCCCCTAATTTTATTTTTTTAAAGATTTATTTATGCATATAAGAACTGGGGTACAGGCCACAGGTGTAGGGGGTGAGAGGATTCACCAGAGACAGAGTGGGGAGCAGAACAGGCAGACTAACTGAAATACACTGCTGAAGGGAGCAGCGGGTGAGTCAGGAGAAGTCTGCTGCGCCATGTGGATATTTTCCTGGCTGGGGATTGAACTCATGCTGCAGTAACTGCAGATAGCTTTGTAGGTTGCATCTTAACCTCTTGTGCAAGCGGAGAGGCCCCAGAATTAATATTTTTTAAAATCCATAATCTATGTTCCCCCATCAAACATAATTACTTACATATTACTATACATCCTACCAAAGTGAATTTACTGATATTTCTTTCCTTATTAGTAGGAGTAGGTTAGTCATAACTTTTGCATTATACATTTTCACAAAGCTTCTTAGTTTATATTCTTGATATTATAACTGTTAGGTAATTCCCAGGATTTCCATGGACTGATAAACAGCTGTCAGCCAATGTTAAGTCTATCTCTCCTTCATGATATTTAAATTTAAAATAATTTAATAACTTTGAGAAGGTTGTATATAACAAGAGCAAATATGAAGCAAATTTTCGAGGATTCTGATGACCCTTGTATTCTATGTTCCATTCATGCTCCAAGTCTAAAATCTGCCTGAAAACCTCTAACATACCAGGTCCTCTCCCAATGACAATGTTTCTGATTAACTTTACTGACATGCTCATGCTTTCACACATTCAGGTTTTATATCTTGGAGGATCCATCTCTCTAGTAGAAACAAGTCAAGACAGTGAGAAAAACAAAATCTTTTCTACTGGATCCTGATGAGGTTTTTGGATTGTTGAAGTCAATCATTCTGATGGCTTACCTAGGGCAGTAGCAGAGAATCATTGAAGAACTCCTGAGAGTGTCCTGAGCACTCACCTTTCCTTCCGGGTATGTGGTCTGCTCTGAGAAAACAGCAAGCCAAGAAACTGACTATTTTTCTTATTTTATTTCTGCTTATTAAATATTAAATGATGTGTCTCATTTAAAGCTACTTCCCACTTCTTACATATTCCCTTTGAATTTTGGACAAGAAAATGGGAAGTAAACAGCCAATAAGAGAAATAAGATGGAAAAGCAAAGTGTCTGATAAGACTGGAATTGCAGTTAACACACAGGTATCTCTAACATCACAACAAATGGACACATATTTTGCTTTAAAAAATAAAAGGAAGGAGATTTTGTTATTGAGATAGCTGAGTGGCTTTTATAATGTATGTTGTAAAAAGACTTTACCATAACTTCATCATAATACTAATTTTTAATTAAGAAACTGCTTATCATTCTTCATGTAGGAAAGTGTCATTTCCTTTGTCCTCTTCACTCACCTGGTAAATATTCATTTAAAAGTTATTTTACTTCACTTTAATACTTTATATTATTCAACACAAGATAGTTTCACTATTAATGTAATCCAATAGTCATTTATTATGGAAAATGAAGAAACCTTTAGAAAATTTAAAATAGAGGGCCTCCCCTGGTGGCGCAGGCAGTTGCAAAGCTGCCCGCAGCCTCTGCAGCACCGGTTCGATCCCCGCCTGGGTCCCAGCAAGGGTCCCACATGGCGAGCAGAGCTCTCCTGCCTCGCCCGCTGCTCCCCTCAGCAGTGTATTTCTTCAGTTTGCGTGTTCTGCTCCCCACTCTGTCTCCGGTGAATTCTCTCACCCTCCCGTGAATCTGGCCTGCACCCCGGTTCTTGTATAAATAAATAAATAAATCTTTAAGAAAAATGAAAAAGAAAATATAAAATAGAGAGAAGGGCAAGATGGTGGCAGAGTGAAGACAGTGGACTCACAGCTGGATTGCAGCAGAACAAAGCTAATAAGTCCTGAAGGAAAAACAGATTACAGCATATTCAGCAGTAACATCCAGAGGAGGGGGACCCCAGCATGCAGCAGAACAGTTAGGTTGCTGGCACAAACAAGGTGAGCACCAGTGGTCCAGTGTGACCTGCAGGCAGCAGAGCACAGCTGCCAAGGCCCCTCAGTGAGCACTAAGCTCTGGGATGGAACCTGGAAGCAGACCTGCCAAAGTAGACTCCCACGGACATTGCTGCAGAACTTGGCATGGTCCAGGGCATGTCCTGGAAGCAGACGTGCTGCAATAGGCCTCTACAGACATCAGTGCAACCTCACTGGGTTCCTGAGCAGGTCCTGGAAGAAGCCCTATCACAAGTGGGCCCCAGCAAGTCCTGAGACAGGATTTGAAAGTTGATTCACCATGTACATCCGTAAGACCTAGGCACAGACCTCTTTGAGCTCCAGGGTGAATTTTAGAAGCAATCCCACTTCAGTAGCCCTCAGTAGACCTTAGCAAGCCCCGGGAGTGTTCTGGAGGCAACATTTGTCACAATGGGTTCTTGACAGACTTCAGTGAGTCCTGGGGTGGGACAGGGAATCAGCCTGCCACAATCAGTTCCTGTGGATCCCGGTGAACACCAGGGAGAGGACCCTGGAAGCAACTTAGCCCTACTAAGTCTTGGTTAACAGTGGTGCAAGTGTTCTCTGCCCTGCAGAGGCAACTGCAAGGTCTTTTACCCCTTGGCTGCAGGTTTAGAGGAGCAAGCCAGGACTGTTTGGACAGATAGTCTTTTTTTTTTTTTTTTTTTAATAGAGGCATGTTCCATTTATTTATTTGTCTGCTTGTTTGTTTGTTTTGTTTATACATGCACTGGGTACAGTCAGAAGCGCGGGAGGGTGAGAGAATTCACCAGAGCCAGAGCGGGGAGCAGAGCAGGCAGAAGGACCGAAGTACACTGCTGAGGGGAGCAGCGGGCGGCAGGAGAGGTCTGCGCGCCATGTGGGACCCTCCTCTGGTGACCGGGGAGCAGCCGGGGATCGAACTGGCGCCGCAAAGGTTGCGGGCAGCTTCGCAACCCAGCGCTCAACCGCTGCGCCACCGGGGAGGCCCCAGATAGTCTTTTAGATAGGAGAGGAAATGATTATTCCTTGGTCATTGAAGACAGCAATAGTCTTCAACAAGGTTGAAACTGAGCAGAATCATGCTGCCTTGAAAAGGAGGTGGATAGAGAGAGGATTCTGGGGGTTATGGTCTGGAATGCAAGAGACTGGTAGCAGGGTGGTCAGCTCAGCCAGAGTACCTGGGGACAGTAGATCAGAGGTTATGTGGAGTTATACTCCCTGCAAGGGGAAGAATTATATAGAAGGCGCGACACGCAGTTTGTGTCCCTAGTAAAGATAATTATACTAGGTATTTACATTGGCACAATATGCTGTGTTAGCAATCATATTTTCCTAATTGCTTAGGACACAATGAACATGAGGCTGTTTTAGTTTAGGAGGTGATATTGTAGGTGTGCTTCCACCAAAATTAAAGCAATCAAGTAATTCAATGAGAAGCATTTCTCCAGAAATAAACAAAGACAGTGGTTTATAGAGCAAATTATAGATTCAGTTTCTGAGTTTGCATAGTAGTCAGTTGAGAAAATTTCTGGATTGACTTTGAAGCAACTCCACGTGATGGAATGAAGCTGGCAGTTTCATTCTGATGCATTTTCTTTTTTTGAAGCTTGCCTCTCTTTGTGATGCCATCAGGTAGCCTATTGAACTTTCTGTAGTGGCCCCTATAGCAATCAAACATTGAGGTTATCCATGAGTCGTTGAGATGATTTTTCCAAGTATTATATCAAATTGTTCAGCTTTAGCTTTTATCACTCCTAGAAAAGGGCAGTTTTAGTTTCATAGTGATTCTATGTTGAAAAGTGGGAGAAAATTGGATATATTATTTTGAGAGTTCTAGCCAGATATTGAAGGAAACTATAAGAATCCCAGATCCAATTCAATTTAAAGGTAGAAAACTAAACCTCAAAGATTAGTAACAGCACTAGACTCTGACATTCTTCGAAGTATTATGATGGAAACAATTTTTTTCCTACAATCATCCCCTCCCATTTCTATCAATGATAACAACAGTAAGACTAATATGTTTGGAAGTTAAATTTAGTTTTAATATACTTGTCCTCATTATTTACATAATTGCAGCAAGAATAGATGCTTTTAAATTTGCCTTGATGGAAATTTTAATAAGAAATCTTTTTTTTTTTTTAAAGATTTATTTATGCATGTAAGAACTGAGTGTAGACCAGAGGTGTGTGTGAGGGGGGGGCGGTCAGAGGATTCACCAGAGACAGAGGGGGGAGCAGAACAGGCAGATCAACTGACATACACTGCTGAGCAGAGTAGTGGACGAGACAGGAGAGGTCTGCTGCGGGTCAACTCACTGGCAGGGATCACACTTCTGCTGCAGTGGCTGGCGATAGATAGCTTGATAGCACTGTGTCTTTAACCCCTGTGCCACCAGGGAGGCCCTTAATAAGAAATCTTAGACTAGACTTTTAAAGTCTCTTAGTTTAAGAGTCAAGCTAAGTCCATGTCTAATTTTGTCCTATTACAATGAGAACAGATTCTTATTGAACTTAGGTAGATAGATATATTGTCACAAAAATAAGAATATTTAAGAAAAGCTTCTGAAATCTGAATGCATCAGGTAAGGAGAACAAATAAAAGTTTATTTTATTGACTCGATATATGGATCGTTTAAACGAAGAGCAAAGAAGATGTTTCTTAGATCTGGAAAGCAAAACAATAAACATGCTTTAGATGAAGGCATAAAAATAAGACTTATCTTCATCATTTCATTCAGTGTCCTGTAATTCTTGTTTTACTTCATTTTGGGTTAGCAGCTTTATGAATCAATCAGCATTCCATTATGATTAAGAGTTTTAGACTTTCTTATCCAGGTCAGTGTTATCTAAAAGCCATTAGAACTTGCATTTTAGAGTGATTATCAGGGTCTTCCCCATAAATCGCTTTGAAGTCGAACCATTTTTGCAGAAATTATTTTGCAAAAGCAGCAAAGTAAATGACAAATGACATAAAAATGGCCAAGGTTAAAGGTGTGAGAGAGTTAATTTTAATGCAATTGATAGGGAAATTTGGTTATTTCTGTGACATACATTTTATTTTTTTTTTTTTTTTTTTTTTTTTTTTACAATTTTTTTTTAAAGGTTTATTTATTTATTTATTTATTTATACAAGCACTGGGTATAGTCAGAAGCGCGGGAGGGTGAGAGAATTCACCAGAGTCAGAGCGGAGAGCAGAGCAAAGTACACTGCTGAGGGGAGCTGCAGGCGGCAGGAGAGGTCTGCACACCATGTGGGACCCTCGCCTGGTGGCCGGGGATCGAACCGGCACTGCAGAGGCTGCGGGAGCTTCGCAGCCCAGCGCTAAACCGCTGCACCACCAGGGGAGGCCCTGTGACATACATTTTAAAATGATAAATAAACTTATGACTAATAACATATCAAGAGATTAAATATTTAGAAATTTCATATAATTTCTGAAACACATTAATAACATTCATAGGGATATAATGTAAAGAACATTTAGTATCACTCTTATTTGTTGATTGTTTTTGATTTCCACAGGCATAAACAAAGGAATGACCCAGATCAATATAATCAAGCAAATTAGGGTAAATTTAAGCCATGTTTTTTATTTTTATTTTTATTTTATATATTATTTATATCATTTTTCATTTTTGCATAATGTATGCATTTCCATCTTGATTATCCTCCCCATACAATTCCCACTCCGCCTTGTTTTGATCATACTCCCTTCTCCCAACCCTGTAATGTGTCTCTGGTTTGTAGTTGCTTCTTGATTTTGATTTTTACTTTATTATAATTAGTCTTTTTCATTGTCCCTTATTCAGGTTTTCTAAATTCCTGCTATGAGTGAGACCATCTGGTATTTTTTCTTTTTCTTTCTGGCTTATTTCGCTGAGCATGATCCCTTCCATGTTGCTGCAAATTGCATGAGTTTATTTTTGTGATTGCTGAGTAATAGTCCATTGTGGATATGTACCACATCTTCTTGATCCAGTCATCTATCTTTAGGCATTGGGTTGTTTCCATAGCTTAGCTATTGTAAATAGTGCTGCTATAAACATAGGGGTGCAGGTAGTGGCTTTTTGAATGAATGTTTCTGTGTCCTTTGGGTAAATACCCAGGAATGGAATTGCTGGATCATATGGAAGCTCCATCTTTAGCAGGTTGAGGAATCTCCACACAGCTTTTGCATAGTGGTTGGACCAGTTTGCACTCCCATCAGCAATGCAGGAGAGTTCCTTTTCTCCACATCCTCACCAACATTTGTTTGTAGCTAGGTTTTTTAATATGTGCCATTCTCACTGGCGTAAGATGGTATCTCACTGTACTTTTGATTTGCATTTGATGATTGCAAGTGATGTTGAACATTTTTTCATATGCCTATTGGACATTTGCATTTCCTCTCTTGGAGAATTTCTTTTTAGCTCTTCTGCCATTTTTTGACTGGATTATTTACTTTGTTTTTGTTGAGTCTCATCAGCTCTTTGTAGATTTTTGTGATCAGTCCTTTATCATTAGTGTTGTGTGCAAAAATTTCTCCCAATCCATAGGGTGTCTCTTTGTTTTGGTTACTGTCTCTTTTGCTGTACAGAAGCTCTTTAATTTGATGTAGTCCAGCTGTTTATTTTTGCCTTCACTATCACTGCATTGGGTGATGTGTCTTTAAAGATGTGACTGGGGCCTCCCCCGTGGCGCAGCGGTTGAGTGCTGGGTTGCGAAGCT